>NC_063332.1:140400199-140525419 GCF_021869965.1 Rhincodon typus | reverse complement strand
TCCCCCTTTTCTGATGAAGGGTCTAGGCCCGAAACGTCAGCCTTTCTGCTCCTATGATGCTGCTTAGCCTGCTGTGTTCATCCAGCTCTGCACCTTGTTGTTTGGGCTTCTGCGAAGCTTTTTATTTTAAGGGCGTCAGAACTTGTTCTCTTTTTTAAAAAACAATGGATGAAAATAGCAGTTCTAAGAAATCATGTGACTTAAGCTAAATAACTAGACAACTTACCTGGTCAGATAATTCTTGAAGTATTCACTAAATTTGAGTTTTTAATGACCTGTAGAAAGGGATGCCAGTAATAGGTTCAGTTCAGAAGAAAATATTAATTCTAGCAGAGGAGCACTTCAATTTTGACAGTCTCCAGGCCACAGTTGGAAGTAAGTTTTAAGCTTTAACAGTCCAAGTAGACAGGGCTGGAAAATGCCTCAAGATTTTCATGGAGTTCTCTGAGGAAAGCAAATAGCCATTTCATGTCTGCGTAGTTGTGGGATAGACAGGCAGAATCACATCGAGTGAATGTGTAAAAAGCCACAGAAAGGAAATGTGCGTGACCTTGTCAGTTTTTTAAGAAATTAAGAAGAGTGAAGGTAGGAACGATGATCCACTACGGCAGATATTGCTATGTAAAAGGGATGTAGCTTTCTTTTTGCAGCTTATGATAAAATCCTTAATGTTTCATACACACACATCTATATCCATATAACTTTTATTCTGTGTACTAAATGTATGCTCTCATTGGAAAGAAGTGCAAGCTTTGTGAATATTTCCAGTGAATTCCTTCATTAATTCACGGGATGAGGGCATTGCTTTTAGGCGGCATTTATTGGCCATCCCTAATTATGCAGAGGGCAGTTGAGAAGCAACCACACTGCTGAGGGTCTGGAGTCACATGTAGGCCAGACCAGGTAAGGATGGCAGTTTCCTAAAGGACATTAATGAACCAGATGGTTTTTTTTTTTTTAAATCAATTGGCAAGCGATTCATGGTAATCTCTAGATTCTTAATTCCAGACGTTTTTTTTTATTGAATTCAAGTTCCACCATCTGCTATGGGGGGATTTGAACCCAGAATGTTATCTTGGTCTCTGGATTAACAGTCCAGTGATAATGCCACTTGATAACCAAGTTGCAAAATTAAAACTGTCAAGCCAAGTTTCACTCTGAGATCTGACCTATCCAATATTACCATGCTAGAAACATAACAACATTAATGGGACTAAAAAACTAGTAAGTCTCTCCAGACCTGATTACCTGGATTATTAAAAGAAATTGCTGCAGAGATAGTGAATGCATAAATGGTTGAATCATTCCAAACATTCCTATATTTTCAAAAGATCCTAGCAAGTTAGAAAACAGCATGTAAAGAAGGAAGAAAAAAATGTGGGAAAGTTTATGCCAGTTTGGACTTGTGATTCGGAAAATATGACAGTCTATTAATCATGCAGTCTTAGGAAGTTTAAAAAAAAAATCATTAGACGATCAGGGAGAACATGGTTTCAAGAAACAGAAATTGTGTTTGACGGATGTAATGAGTAAGGTGCGTAAGGGGAAACCAGTAGAATCACAGAATCCCTACAGTGCAGATAGAGGCCATTCGGCCCATCGAGTCTGCACGGACCCTTCGATCAGCATCCCATCCAGACCCATCTCTGCACTCTATCCACGTAACCCCATATTTACCATGGCTAATCCACCTAGCCTACACATCTCTGGCACAATGGAGCAATTTAGCATGGCCAATTCCCAAAACCTGCTCATCTTTGAACTATGGGAGGAAACCAGAGCACCCGGAGGAAACCCACGCCGACACAGGGAAAACACACAAACTCCACACAGTCACCCAAAGCTGGAATTGAATCCAGGTCCCTGGCATTGTGAGGCAGCAGTGCTAACCACTGTGCATCGTGCCACCCTAAAAACAGCAACGCACAGAACTGTAGTCAATAGATACACTTGGATTTGCAGAAGCATTAAGGTGCCACATTTAAAAAAATTACATAAGGTAAGAGCTGATGGTGTTGAGTGATATTTTAGCATGGAAAGAAGACTGGCTAAATGACAAGACAGTCAGGATAAATAGATCATTTTTAAGTTGTCAGATGTAGCTAGCTGAGAGCCACAGGGATCAGTGCTGAATCCACAACTATTCTCAATTCATATTGATGAGTTGGATGAAAGAATGAATTATATTCTAACTAACTTTGTTGACATTTTGAAAATACGGAGGAAAATAAGTTGTGAAAAGGATACAAAGAATCTGCAAAGGGCTATAAACAGGTAAACAGACAAATATTCAGCATATGCAATATAATGTGGGATATGTTGTCCACTTATGTGGGAACAGAAAAACAGAGTATCGTTTAAATAGAGGGAGACTGCAGAATGTTGCGGAAAGAAAGACATAAATCATATCATGCAGGGACAGCAAGTGGCTAAGAACGCAAATGAAATGTTGGTCTTTATTGCAAAGGTTGTGGAGTATAGAAGTAGGGAAATCTTGCTATAACTGTACCAGGCATGAGTGAGAACATCCATTGAGTACTGTGTACAGTTCTGGTTTCCTTAGGAGTGACATGCTTGCATTAAAACAAGTTTGGAGCAAGTTTACAAAAACAGAAATTGCTGGAGAAACTCAGCAGTTCTGGTAGCATTTGTAGGAAGAGAGCAGAGTTAATGTTTTGAACCCAGCGACTCTTCATCAGAACTATCAGTAGCTAGGAAAACCTGGTGTTTTTGCTGAAGCCAAAGTATGGGAGAAGGGGAGAGCTGAGCAGACAGATGGAAATGGAGTCCACAAAGACAGAGAGGCAGATGAAAGCGATAGATAATCAAGGAGATAATGGACAGCAAGTCAGGACAAAAGAAAAGCTGAATAAGATATAATAAGAGCTAAGAGTGAGAAAATGGTGTACCCATTCCCACATACTCCTAGGCATATCATCACATTGTGTGGGTTGTGTTCAGCACAGTTAACCCATTTTCTCACTCTTAGTTCCTTAAAATATCTTATTCAGCTTTTCTTCTGTCCTGGCCTGCTATCCATTTCCTCCTTGTTTATCTATCCCTTTCATATCTCTCTCTCTCTGGGCTCCGTCTCCACCTATTTGATCACCTCTCCTCTTTCCCCTCTTACCCCATTTTGACTTCAGCATAAATACCAGTTTTCCAAGCTACTAACAGTTCCAATGAACAGGCACCGGACTCGAAGCATTAACTCTTTCTTCCCATAGGTGCTGCCAGACCTGCTGAGTTTCTTGAGCAATTTCTGTTTTTGTTTCAGATTTCCAGAATACGCAGTTCTTTGCTTTTTGGAACATGTTTACATGGCTCACTCTTGGACTGCGAGAAATGTCTAATGTGGAAAGGTTTTACAGATAAGGACAATACTCATTTAATAAAATGTTTAAAAGATTATCTTATTGAAACACACAATAATCTGAGGAGGCACAACTGGCTAGATGCTGAGAGGATGAGGTTTCACCATGTGGGGAAATCTAAGAACCATGGGACAGTTTCAAAATAAGTGTCCTCCCATGTAAGAAAGAATTATCGAAGAATTTTGTCTCTCGGATGGCTTTAATGTCTGCAGTTAATCAGTAATGGAGACTAGGTCATTAAATAGCTTCAAGGGGATATGAGTCTAATCTTTGACTGTCAAGGAGTCAAATGGTTATGATGGGCAGGCACAGAAGTGGAGCTTAGGCCACAATCAGATCAGCCATGATCCTGCTGGATGGTGGACCGGCTTTGAGGGGCCAAATTGAAGAAAAATAGAGGAAGGAAGAATGGAAAGGCAACTTATTATCTCAGTGGAGAGAAACTTCAGAGTGCTTTGGTGCAGAGGGATTTGGGTGTACTCATATATGAACTGCAGAAATTAGTATGTAAGCACAGCAATAAGGAGGGCAAAGGGAATTGTGGCATTAATTGCTACATGAATATAAAGTATAAAAGTAGGAAAGTGTTGCTGCAATTGTACAAGGCATCAGTGAGACGACACCTGTAGTACGGAATACAGATTTGGTCCCTTTCTTGAGGAATGATGTAGCCTTGCAAGTAGTTCAGACGAGATTCACCAGATAGATTTCAGAGGTGAGAGATTTGTCTAACGAAGAATGATGAGTGGATCAGGTCTATACCTGAACGGGGATTTTATTGAGGAGATAAGATGCTAAAGAAAATTGACAAAAGTAGATGTGGAAAGGATATTTCCTCACATGGAGCACTCTAGAATGAGAGGTCATCACTTTGGGGTAAAGGGAAGCAGATTTAGAACAGAGATGGGGAGAAATTCATTCTCCCAAAGGGTTATGAATCCGTGGAATTCACTATCCCAGAGTGTGATGGATGCTGGGATATTGAATAAATTTGAGGAGGAGATAAGAGAGATTTTTAATTAGTAATGGGTTGAAGGATTAAGGAAAATGGGCAGGAAAGTTGAGTTGACGCCGAGGTGAGATGAGCTATGATCGTATCAAATGATGAAGCAGGAGGGACTGAATTGCTTACCCCTGCTCCTACTTTTTATGTTCTTATGTAAATGGCTTATTTCTGCTCCTATTTCATATGAGACCACTCTGAATCAGTGTACAGTCGCTGAAGTCAAATACGTGTCATTAGAAACTCTGTCTCAGCTCTATACCTCCTCACTTCAGTCGCCTTGCAAACAAAAGCTGTGCTCCACAAGACCATCCTTAAAGCCACAAATTGATACATCTGGATACATTCCAAGTTTACAACTGTTTGGCAGATTCATGCCAAGTTTATGGCAGGGGTTTGTTAGAATGGTCCAATGATTTCATAACTTCTAAAAAATAACACTCTAAATAATTCAAAAGCAAACATGTCTAATAGACAAATAATATTCACTAAATATGGACGAAAACAATGAATGTGAGGTCAAACGAACATGTTTGCGCCAAATTTGTTACGTTTGAAGTACTTTTAACCCTACACTTGAAAATGAGCTGTTTAAACTATCAACAATCTTATTGTCACAAAGAGGTATTGAAACAGTTTAAAACAACTTGCTGACCATGTATATCTGTGGGATTTACTTATTCAGAGTGAATATGTTGTTTGATGTTAGAATAATGAACAGTACAGAACTGAAACGCGCACTTTGGCCCACTATACCAACACCTGATGCCTTTCTAAATTAAAAACCTTTAGCCTCTATGCTGTCCTTATTCTTCTATTCCCTGCCTATTCGTATATCTGTCAAGATGCCTCTTAAATATTGCTGTTATATCCGCTTCCACCACTTCCTCTGGCAGTGCATTCCAGGCACCGACCATGCTCTGTGTTTAAAAAAAAACTGCTTCTCACATCTCCTTTAAACTTACCCCCTTTTACTTAAACCTACATCCCCTAGTAATTGACATTTCTAACCTGGGAAGAAGACTCTGACTATTCATGGCTCTCATAATTTTGTAAATTGCTATCAATTCGCCCTTCATCCTTTGACTTTCAAGTGGAAACAAACCAAGTTTGTCTAAGCTCTCCTTATAGTTAATACATTCCAAACCACGCAACATCCTGGTAAACTATTTCTGTACCCTCTCCAGAGCCTCCACCACCCTCTGGTAGTGTGGCAGCCTGATACGTACACAATGATCCAAATGAAGCCAACTAAAGTTCTATACAACAAAAACAAAGTTGCTGGAAAAGCTCAGCAAGTCTGGCAGCATCTGTGGAGGAGAAAACAGAGTTAACGTTTCGGGTCCGGTGACCCTTCCTCAGAACTGTTCTGTAAAGTTCTATACAGCTGCAACATGACTTGCCAATTTCTATACTCTGTGCCCTGACCGATGAAGGCAAGCAAGCCATATACCCTCTTAACCACCTTATCCTCTTGTATTGCCACTTTCAATAAACTGTGGACCTGAACACCTAGATCCCTCTATATGTTGATGCTATTAAGGGTTCTGCATCTACTGTTTATTTTTATCTTGCATTAGATTTCCCAAAATGAATCACTACACATTTGTATAGATTACACTCCATTTACAATTCCTCTGCCCAAGTCTCTAGCCTATCTATATCTTGCTGTATCCTCTGTCAATCCACCTCAATACCTGCAACTCCACCAACAGAGTGCGACTTCTTAAGATGGTGGTGGGATTTGAACCAACACTCTAGAACATTAAGGTCAGATTACTAATCCAGTGGCATCACCACTACCTTCCCTAACAAATTTCATAGGGTGAGTCAGGGCTTGTCTGGGACTTCAACGCAGCCCCTCTTGAATATTACATGTCCCGAAGTGGAAAACCACTAGACCAACGGGTCAAGTAAATTGAGTGGGTTTAGTTGGCAATCTAACGTACAATGCAAATTTGCGCTTTGGTTTATCATCACTTTTTAGTACTGTACACATTTATTCCAATAACAAATTTCAGAGCCATACTACAAGACTCTTTAATTTAAACTTTCACCCACGGCACTTTGTGAAGTTTGCTCTCTTGATCAGTGATCCAATACTTATTACTTAATGGTATCTGGTTACTACCTTCAAAGAAGGTTATAAGGATAACCTCAGCAACTACAAACCACACAGTTTGACTTCAGTGATGGAGCATTGGAAGCTGAGGGGTGACCATATAGAGGTTTATAAAATCATGAGATATGGATAGGGTGAATAGCCATGGTCTCTATCCCAGGGTAGGGAAGTCCAAAACTACAAGGCAGAGATTTAAGGTGAGTAGGGCAAGATTTAAAAAAGGACCAAAGGACAACTTTTTCATGCACAGGATGGTGCAAGTATGGAATGAGCTGCCAGATGAAGTGGAGGAGGCTGGTACAATCACGACATTTAGAAGGCATCCAGTTGGGTACATGAATAGGAAGGGTTTTCGAGGGATATGGGCCAAATGCTGGCAAATGGGACTAGAATAATTTGGGATGTATGGTCCGCATGGATGAGTTGGACCAAAGAGCCTGTTTCTGTGCTGTACAACTCTATGACTCTACCTTGGGATGCAGGGAACAACTTAAACTTTGAGGATTATCAATAACTTGGAAGCATTGTAAACTGTCAGGAAGACAGTGTAGTTAGTGGAGTGGACAAATAGGTGACAAATTAAGTTCAAAGCAAAGAAATCAAAGGTGATGCATTTTGGGAGAATAAACATGGAGAGGCAATATAAAACAAGGGCTACAATTCTAAAATGGGAGCAGAGGCAGCAGGATGTATATGTGCACAGATCATTGGAGTAAGCTGAACAAATTGAGAGGGTAGTCAATAAAGCATATTACATCCTGGGCTTTATTAACAGGGACATATAGTATTAGGCAAAGGAGGTAAGACCATAAGTCCACAATGAATAGAAAGCAGTAGGCCATTTGGCCCCTCAAACCTGCTCTGCCATTTAATAGGATCATGGCTGAACCAAAATTCCTAAGGTCCACTTTCCTGGGATTTCCCTGTAACCCTTGATTCTACTACTGGTCAAGAATCTATCTCATAAATATTCATAAATTCATAAATATATTCAAGGAATCTCTGTGCTGAAAGTTACAAACATTCACATCCCTCAGAGACAAAATTCCTCCTCATCTCAGTCTTAAATTGGCACTTCTTAATTCTGAGACTATGCCCCTCCCCATCCTCGGCACTCCTATGAGGCTCTCTCAGCATTTACCCTCACAAGCCCTTAAGAATCCTAATGTTTCAATGAGATCGCCTCAAAGAAAAATAAAATTGGGTGGGTTAGTAAGTTTGCAAAGATACAAAGATCGGTGGAGTTGTGGATAGTTTAGAAGGTTGTCAAAGGATACAGTGGGCTATAGATGAATTGCAGATATAGGCAGAGAAATGGCAGACAGAGTTTAATCCGGGCAAGTGTGAGGTGCTGCACTTTGGGAGAACAAACATTAAGGAAAAATACACAGTTAATGGCAGGACACTGAACAGCATTGATGTACAGAGGGATCTCAGGGTTCAAGTCTGTAGCTCCCTGACAATGGCCATGCAAGTAGATAGGGTGGTAAAAAAAAGTACAAAAACAGAAGTTGCTGGAAAAGCTCAGCAGGTCTGGCAGTATATGTGAAGAAAAAAAATCAGAGTTAATGTTTCGGGTCTGGTGACCCTTCCTCAGAACTTGTAAGGAAGGTGTATTATTATTGATCGGGGAATTGAGTACAACAGTCAGTATGTCATGTTGCAGCTATATAAGACTTTGGTTAAGTCACACTTAGAGTATTGTGTTCAATTCTGGTCGCCACATTACAGGAAATATGTTGAGGCTTTGGAGAGGGTGCAGAAGAGGTTTACCAGGATTCTGTCTAGATTAGAGGGTATCAGCTATAAAGAGAGGCTAGGAAAACTCAAGTTGTTTTCTCTGGAGCAACAGAGGCTGAGGGGAGACTTGATAGAAGTCTATAAAATTATGAGATGCATAAAGAAGATTGATGGTCAGAATCTTTTTCTCCAGAGTTGAAATGTCTAAAACGAGGGGGAATGCATTTAAGGTTGGAGGGTTTGAAAATGTGATGGGCAAGAATTTTTTTTTTTAACACAGATAGTGGTAGGAGTGTGGAACACGCTGCCAGGGATGGTGGTTGAGGGAGATACGATAGGGGCGTTTAAGAGACTTTTAGATAAGCACATGAATGTGCAAGGGATGGAGGGATGTGGACCAAAGGCAGGCAGAAAGGATTAGTTTAATTTGGCGTCAAGTTCAGCACAACATCATGGGCCAAAGGGCCTGTTCTGGCACTGTGCAGCTGTATCTTCTATGCTCTTTTAAACTCCAGTGAGTAAAGTTCCAACTTGTTCAGCCTTTGTTCATAAGACAATCCCTCATTACTAGGAATCACTCTAGTGAACCTTCTCTGAACTGCTGCCAATGAAATAATATCTTTTCTCAAGGAGATAATGTTAGATCTCAGTTGGAGTATTGTGTCTGGCGTGGGTACCATTCAATAGAAGGATGTGAGCACATCAAAGAGTTCAGAAGAGATTTACAAGAATGATTCCATGGATGAGAACCTTCAGATACGCAGATAGAGTGAAGAAGTTGGAACTATTCTCTTTAGAGAGAAGTCAAAGAAGATAAAAGTTTTCAAAATCATGAGGGGGCTGGCCTGAGTAGCTAGGGAGAAACTTTTCCCCTCATAAAATCATCAAAAATGAGAGGGCAAATATTTAAAGTGATTTGCAAACAAAGCAAATGTGAAGGTGAGAAAAATCTTTTTCACAAAAGTGGTTTGGATCTAGAATGCACTTCTTGGAAGTGTAGTAGATGCAGTCTATTAAGGCATTGCCTTCTGAAGCCCCTTAAGAATCTTATGTTTCAATGAGATTACCTCTCATTCTGATTATTTAAATAGAAACAATGTGCAAGGGCATAAGGAAAAGGCAGAAGAATGACACCAAGGCACAATGCTCTTTGGAGAGTCAGTGCAAACACAATGGGCCAATTGGCCTCCTCTTGTGCTGTAACACTTCCATGATAATGAGGTAGATAATGGGATAATGGTAATATCAATGGACTTGTAATCCAGAGAAAGGCTAATGCTCTGGGGAACATTGGTTCAAATCCCAGCATGGCTGTCTGGAATATAAAAGAGACCATTCAGCCCATGAAAACTATGCTAGCCATTTCAAAAAGCAACCTTATTTGCTTCACTTCCCCTGCCATTTTTATTGGCAGCACAATAGTACAGTGGTTAGCGCTATAGCCTCAAAATACCAGGGACCTAAGTTTGATTCCAGCTTCAGATGACTGTCTGCGTGAAGTTTGCATATTCTCCCTGTGTCTACATGGCTTTCCTCGGAGTATTCCAGTTTCTTTCCACAGTCCAAAAGATGTGTGGATCAGGGGGATCGGCCATGCTAAATTGTCCACAGTGCTCAGAGATGTGTAGGCTAGGCTGGATTAACCATGACAAATGCAGGTTATGGGGATAGGGTGAGAGGGCTGGGTCTGGGCGGAATGCTTTTCAGAGGTTCAGTGCAGAATTGGGCCAAATAGCCACTATCTGCTCTGTAGGGATTCTGTTATTCTGTGATACAAAAAAATGTAATAAAAATGGAAAAAAAAAATTAACATGTCAAATTCAATCATGGTTCTATTTTCTGTCAAATGTAGTCAAGAATGCAATAAAATTATTTGAAATTTGTAGTTGATGGAGAAGAAATCCTCTGAAAAAGGGCACTTTCCAATCCTTCAGAAGATTATAAAGTGAGTGGTTATGCTAATAGATGATAACTGTAGTTCAAGAATATTGGTTACTAATGTGTGCATTTACTTTATTTGGGAGTTACAAACCATAAAGCTTGATATGAGTGCACTAAAAGTTTAAAATTATAGAAAACATAAATTAAATATGCAAGAAACCTTCAGCAGTTTATAGTTTTACCAGCACCTTAAAGCATAATTATAATCATGATAATAAACTACTCATTTATTACTTTCTGCAATTTGCAACTTCTGCATTGCCATTTTAATTTTCACAGCCTGCCTGGACGTCTTTCAGTTATCACTTGTGCATTGCCACAATCATTTGTCACTATGCCAGGCTATGGCCATTTCCAACAAAACAGAAAGTAACCATCTCCTCTTGTTGATCAATGGCATTAACATTGCCGAGTTCCCCACTTTTAGCATCCTGGAAGCTGCCATTAACCAGAAACTGAATTGGACCAGCTATGTAAATACTGTGGCTATAAGAGCGAAGAGAGGTTGTGAACTGTGAGGTGATTTAACATCTCCTGACTCCCCACAGATAGCCCAAAATTTAGAAGGCACAAGTCAGGAGTATGATGGAATACTCTCCACTTGCTTGGATGACAGTAGCTTCAACAACACTCAAGAAGCTTGACATCATGCAGGACAAAGCAACCCACTTAAATAGCCCTCCAGCTACCACTGAAACATGGTATATACCATCTACACAACACACCGCGGTAACACACCATGCCTCCTCCAACAGCACCTCCCAAATCCACAACGTCTAGACTGAGAAGAACAAGGGCAGCAGACACATTGGAACACTACCAGTTGCATGTTTTTTCTCAAAAGGTATACATCATCCTGACTTGGAACAGTATCACTGTTCCTTTACTGCTGTGGGACCAAAATCCCGGAACGACCTTCCCAACAGCACTATGGGTGTACTGCATCAAATAGACTTCTAAAATAAAACAAAAGGACCAAGGTTGCTGACGGTCTGAAACAAAAGCAGAAATTATTGGTGGAACTCAGCAAGTCTGGCAACATCTGTAGGGAAAAAGCAGAGTTAACATGGAGTCCAGTGACTATTCATCTGTTGAAGAGTCACCGGACTCAAAAGATTAACTCTGCTTTCTTCCCACAGATGCTGCCTGACCTGCTGAGTTCCGCCAGCAATTTCTGCTTTCATTTTAAACAGGCTTCTGCAGTTTAAGCAGGCAGATTATCATGACCTTCATAAGGACAATTAAAGGTTGACCTTGCCAGCAATGCCCACATCCCATGAAAAAACAAGGAAAGATCCTATGTGGACGATATCAGTTTCAGTCCTGCATCCAATACCTTGGCATATGCAGGAGCAATGGTCTATATTTTCTGTAACAATACCTGCTCCTCACTACTGCTTATCTGATATCGGAGAAGCTCAACCGCCCTTCCATGCTTGCCCTCTCTTGCTTCCGGAAGGGATGTCATGGCTGCTTGGCTCCCCGTGTTATATTCTTTCAGAGTCACTCAGTGCTAAGTGCTTGTGGAACTACCTCTACTCAACCTATGCCCCTCTGCCTGCAATCAAAAATCACTTCTAGGTCTTTAACTGATGGTTAAGCACGTCACTTGAAAACTGATATATTGAATGCCACATTCAGGTGGCTAGGCTGGCAGTCATAGGTGCCTCTTCCGAAATATTGGGAGTGGGACACTGCTGGCGAGCTGGCATACCACATTGCCCACCTCCAGTCTTAAGTCCTCCAGCGTTAATTCTGGAGACCCTAACAACTGATGAGAAAGAAGGTTTTACAGACGCTGGGAAACAAGGCAATCATGGGAGCCAAGCTGGGGGTACTATGCCTAATGCTGCTGATATTTTGCCAGTGGCATATGGAATGCTGAGTAACCCATACGCCCATGCCCAGATCATTTGCAACCCTCAAATAGTCAATTAATGGCATCCATTTTTTATACTGACTACACCTGCCGACCTATGCCTGGGGTGGGAGGGGCAGGTAGTCTAAAATTGCACTCCATGAACAATTTTAGGTAGCAGTAACATGATTACCACGAAAAATGAATTAAATATGTAACAGAAGAATTCAAATATCCTGATGAATTTTCAGCTGATACCTGCCTTTCTCTTTGCTCGTCTCCAACATCCATGATGGCTTGGTTTCCCCGTATCTGAAATGCTTAAGGGCATTTCCTCACTGCTACTGGCACTTTACCTGTGGTTCATGATGTCAATGCCATGTGTTGCAAGTTGATGTGTGGGTTGTGGAAGCGGCCTTCCTCTTGTTTGGATGCCTTGTCGCCAATGGAAGACCCCAGCAGCACAACACTTCCACCTTTCTCAGTTGCATCCTGTCCTTCTAAACTCCTTACTGAACCTGCCAGACTGGCATCCCAACTTATTGCCTTCTCACCTAGCAGCACTGATGATTGGGGTTGGGAGTCACAGCAATACCAGCAGTGGGCAACACTTTGCTGCATTGCTGGGACTAGACAACCACCAACCATCTTATAGGTTGGTTCACAGCTCTGGGAGGCAGGGCTTCCTCCCAGATGGGGATGGAGGGCTTACCCTGAACTAGTTAACAGCCAAATCACTATAAAATCAATTCCAAGTGGTTACAAGCTTGACCTCAATTATACCTGGGGAGTGGGGCTTCCACTTCCATGTAAAATTCAGCCTTCGGATTTGCTCTCAGTAAATCCATTCAAGCTATAGTTTTTAAGTACCATCTAAGCAATAACCACCTTCAGGAGAGTGTAGTGGGTGACACTTAAGGTAAGTTTGAGCTAGAAAAACTGGTAGTGCCATGTGAGGAGAATAGAAATACCAGCTGTAAAGGAGGAAAGTGAGGGAGCATTGGTATGTGCAGTTGAAGGGTCTCAATACAAAAATAACTTGTTTTAATTGCTTTCACTGAGCATTAGTTGTGGCTGATAACACTGGGTGTACTCTGGAACAATATGCTGCACTTGGTAGTTCAGCTGGAGCAGTTTATTAGCACTCTTGAGGATTTTAGTCTACCATAGAGTATGTTGTAACTCCAGGGACATATATGTCAAAGGCTTTCATGGTAGTTGCTGTAAGGGTAGTTTATACTTTCTCCACAAAAACCCAGCTTACTGTCAGAGATGCCACAGGTACAAAACTGCAAATATTGCTCCTGGCTTGAATAGGTTTAATAAGCAGATGCAGGCAAGCGTCTTCTATGTTTTTCTTGATTTCAGTGGAACCATTAGTTGTGCTTTTCAGCAGATAGGTGGTGGGTACTTTCACTGACTGCAGGACAGAACACTAGAAAGTTAAGATTAGTCAATCTGCCAAAAAGGCTCAAGAGTCAATCTGCTATCAGCCCTCAAACTAATTACATAGCTCCAAATTGCATAGAAAACTTCAATGCAAATTGAAATTTAAACTCCTAGATTTTCAGGTTAGTAACACACTCTTCTAATACTTGAATTTGTCAGTATTTAAACCAATAAACTAAGGGTGACCACTCTGCATTTCGTCTGAAGTCTCGGTGAACTTAGAAGAGCAGGATCCCATGCTTTAATAAAATATTTTTAATGAAATCCAAAAGTCTATATTCTTGATAACTTGCATTTTAAACAAACTGCTCTGAATTAGTGCTGTTGGCTCATATCATTTTTGATTTCTTAAAAACAGGACTTTTGTTACTTTCTTATGTACAGGAATCATATATGATCTGGTTATGACGAGAAAGTTTGATGACATGTATGCTGGGATGCAGAAGGAATCACTGGAACAGTATGGGCATACTGCAGGCATTTAAAAATATTTCTAGCCTTGAAACAAAACAGATCATGACCTATTTATTTTCACAAATCGTACTATAATGATCATTTTTCTGAACTTTGCTCCTTCTCCTGAACTCCAGATGTATCATCCTGCATTCTTCCGATTCTTGCTAAAACTCCACAAGCTTAATTGAAACCTTTTCAAAATAAATACTCCACAAGTTCAGATAAATTTTCAGAGACTTTGCTCTTCAAGCATAGCAGCAAGGAGTAGGCAGAGATCAAAATGACTGACTCAAATTTTCTGAATGTTAATAAATAGTATCAGTATTTTGCATATCAGATTGTGCGCATGTATACATGCTATTTACTGAGATGCAGTTCTCTACATTTGATGTCCATGTTTAATTTTTCCATCTGTACTCTAATTCAGAAAGACTCTGTGGCACAAGTGGAGTCTCCAAAAATACGTATCTTGTATTTTAGTTTATTCTCTGACAGAATAGCATGGCCGCCTTATGTCTCCTGCTCCTCTGCAAACTTTAGCCCTCTAAAGCACAGACTTGGAATCACCTAATTACTGATATTCTTTTTCAACATTTACAGTCTTAGTAATTATCTATACTAGGTGACTTGGCCTTCATCTAAGATGTTTGCCAATTATATTTGAGATTCCAAGAGCTTCATGTGAATGTGGAAGGGATATGAAGCTGGAACATAATAAAGGAGCTGCATCTGAGTATCAATTTCGAGATTATATTGCACAGTTGAAACTATAAGGTTGTGGTGAGAGGTCAGACATTAGCATCTATGTGACTTCAGGTTTGTGCATGTGGCACAAAAATAAGAGGGAAGTGTTATGATCTTGTCATTGAGATTGAAAAAATGTACTAAAATAGCAAACAGTTGATTCCAAAACTCTAAAAATAATTTTAATATGACATCAACACTAGATTTAAAGCCGCATTCTTCAGGATATTTAGGAATAGCTAAATGTATGTGTGTATAATATTTTATATATATTATACACAAACTAAGAGTTCGACCTTTATTGAGGTGTAAAAATTGTAAGTAATTTTCACCTTGTAGAAATTCCATTGAAACGGTAACAAGTTATATCCAGCTTTGGACAGCATCATAATTTAACATTCAGCTGAGATAAGAACCAGATTACTTTCTGTTATTAAAAGCAATCATTATCAAACACTAATTTCAGTAGACAGAACACTCCCTCCTTTAAAGACTCCCATAATGTATTCATTTGATGATATCATCAAACTATCAAAGCAAATGGTTTCTATTGGTTACAGATGTTCATACATTAATGATAACAGATGGTTGCATATAACTTCTTTCCAAATAGTCTGCAGAATGCGGAGGACCTTTTTTTATAAAGTCCTTTGTACGCTTTTTTCTTCAAGTTCAAATTCAACCTACTTTGGCATGTTCATAGATCAGAATATACAACTTCCTTGTCAAAACTACGCAGGGAAAAGAAAAAGGGAAAAATACACCATGTCTAGATAAAATATTCATTAACAAGAATGAATACAACAGACACTTGTACTGGTACTTTCTGCATTAGAGAAAGATTGAAAATTAAACTGGACTCAGCAAATGTTAAACGAGCACGAGGCCAATATGGGTAACGGTCTGAACAAAAGGTTAAAACACTGATACTGTTAATAACCTGATTCATATTACCCCAAGGAAATTAACAGAAAACAGTGTGGGCTTTCATAACAGATAAGCTAAAATATTAATAAGGGATATGAGAGAAGCAAATACTCATATCCATAATATCCCAAAATGATCTGCCTTGAGAAATAGAAACACAATTAAATTATCTAAAGGTACATAGGGTGCTATGATAATGTCTTTATATACAATTGAAACATAATCCGAAATATCATGAGGCATGAAGTGCAAGACTTACAGCTTCATGAAATATTAACATTTGAAGGAAATGATTCAACTAAAATTAATGCAATTTAATTATAATAATCTAAGAACTTGAAAAACTCTGGTTGTGGGGCAGACTCAGCACAATCTTGTTGTCTGTGTAATGCTTTTTGATTAACGTTGGAAGTTTTAAACATGTAAATGGTGTGCAGCTGGTTAGACTCTGATTTTTCAAGATGAAATTCTTTTGAAACATTTTTAGATACATATGAAGATTTAAAATGCAGATACTACAAAACAGTCCAATGCACTTCCACAGACATCACTGAGTCACTAAACTGATTCTACATCTTGCTAGGTCTTTGGTGATTATGAACATGTTAGTTAAATTAAAGGAGGTATGAATAGGCTTGTTCTATGTTATATTTACTACCATTTATTGAAACAAGATACAATTTTCGTAGCTTCAGCAAATCTGGAAATTTCAGACCTTGTTGCTAAAGGACCACTCAATAATTTGTTCCTTGAAACACAATGTCGATAAGATAACACGTGCCAGTATCTATTATGTTAGAAAAAAATTGTTTCAGTTTGAATAATAGACTTCTTGACACTGAGCATAAAATGAGTTGCAATTATTGAAATCATTAGTTATTGACAAATACTTAATTATGAAAGACACTGCTTTTCTCACAAGGATCTAAACCTTATTAGTTGGGCAAAATGATTTTCTATGAGTTGTTCTTCCATTTGACCAATGGTGAGTTTAAGTCCCTGCACAAAAATATTGAATTTGTTAACATAATTTATGCCAAAAAAAATCATGCTTTGAATCTTAAAGGATTCCTTCAATTTCCTGTTGCGCATTCAGTACAAAAGAAAGCCACTTAGTCCCTGGAGTTCAAACTGACTCTCTGCTGAGAAATCCAATCAGCCAGTCCGATTACTATGCTCTTTCCCATTGTCCTGCATATTTATTTCCCTCAAGTATAGAATGAATTTCTTTCTGAAATCTTTCATCCTTTCTGCTTTCCCTAACATTCAAAGTCATGTTTCAGATCATTTCAGTTCACTACATAAAAAAGCTCTTCCCTCACATATCCCCTTCATATCTTGCCCAAACCCTAACATCTGTGCTTGGACTTTCTCCATCGGCTACTGGGAACTTTTGTTTTTGTCTGACTTATCTTAGCCAGTCATAGTCTTGTAGCCGTCCATCAGATCTCCCTATTAACTCTGCTCTATGGACAGCAACTCTTGTTTCTCCAACTTAATCTTGGAGCTAAAATCCTTCATCCCTGAAACTATTCTGGTAAATCTCCTCTGCAGCCTCTCAAGATTCTTTACATGTTTCTTAAACTGTGGTGATCAGAACTGGATACAATACTCTATTTGTGGCCTAACTAGCATTTTGTAAGTGGTGGGCATAACTTTGTGTTTGTGCTCATTGGGCTGAATTTTTTTCTTTGAGTTGCATTCGTGAATTGGGAACTGTATCCACAAACTCTATCCAACTAAATCTACAGGTCAGTGCTGCTTTCAAAGTCAGACAGAATGCATAGCAGTGCAGGATGAAGATCAATGACCTCCTGCATTCCTGAAGGGTAAGTGCCACTAGCTATTCCCTATTACCTCTCACTCACTGTAACTTTGCCCCTGCCCTCACCAGTGCTCATTGATTACCATCTTGACTACTGCATACAGCAACTCCTCTCAACGACTCTAACCCACCATCATCCTCCACAACCATTCCTGCCCTCTGCCTATACAACTGGGCAATTCACAAAGGCAGGCAGCCTAAAATTGAGCACAAAATGAGTAAGACCTAAAAAAATGAAGCTGATGGCCCGAAGATGCATCCCGTGCAGAAAATGACCTGGCAGGAGCATACAAGAGAAAGGTGTCCCTGAGCTTCAACATGAAGTCTCTTAGAACTGAAGTGAATTCTGAGATGGTCAGAGATCAACCTTGATAATGTGGTGAGGCTGGTGGTTTGCTAACGTTGATTTCGATAGACAAAAGATGAAGAAGGGCGCTGCCCATGGAGCATTCAAAGACATGACAGTTAATGGACCTTAAAAATGGAGGTTGGAAGAAGCAAGCAGTGAGCTGCATTCATCAGGTAACTACTCTGACTTTCAAATCATGAGTTGTCCCAATCTAGTTTCTTGGAAGTGGGTGGTGGGGGCAGAATTGCAAGCCACATAAAAATTAGGATAGTTGTGCTATTACAAAGATGCAATTGCATGGAAATGAGGTGGTCATTGCTTATTAGCAAGATTCAGAACTCGCCATTGAAACTTTTACTCTCAATATCAACACTTTGATTTTTTTCAACATTTTCACATTTTCCTACATTTCTCGGTATTGCTTTCGTCATTCAAAGACGTGGAAAATTCTGCCCTTAGGGTGGACATTTTCCTTCTCTAGAGGTGGCAAGAAAGTTAATTAATTTGGAAAGTTGACCCTGCTCTGCCCTTAGGGTGGACATTTTCCTTCTCTAGAGGTGGCAAGAAAGTTAATTAATTTGGAAAGTTGACCCTGGAGACATACTTACCCTCTTCTTGACCCACCTTAATATCCTACATTGCTGAGGTAGGTCAAGGACCAAATTGTGAAGCCATTGACAGAGATTTTTAGGCCTCTCTGAACACAAGATTAGTCCAGGAGGACTGGAGGTTTGTAAATGTGACACCATTGTTTTTAAGAAAGGAGCAAAGGATAATTCAGGAAACCGCAGGCCTCTCAGCTTGACATCAGTAGTGTGAAACTGATGTGAAGCCATAATGCAGAATAGGTAAATATACACTTAGAGAAAAATAATTTAATACTAGACAGTCAATATGGCTTTGTCAAGAGCAGGTCATGTCTGATAAATTTGATTAAGTTCTTTGAGGAGGTAACACAGGCAGTAGATGAGACCAGTGCTGTGGATGTTGTATATTTGGACTTTCAGAAAGCATTTGGTATAGTGCCACCTGGCAGATTGGTTAGCAAATTAGAAATGTTTGGAATTGATGGGTCCTTGGCAACATGGATTAGAAGTTGGCTAAAAAACAGGAAATAGACATGTACGTACAAATGGGCATTTCTCAGATTGGAGATGAGGTGAAAGTGGTGTTCCCAAGGATCAGTATTGGGATCCTTTCATGTTCTCATTTATATAAATGATTTTGACGTGGATGTTGAGGGCAAAATCTCTAAATTTTCAGGTGATACTAAGAATAGTGAATTGTGAGGCTGATGCTGTGCGATTTTGAGGGGCATTGACCAGCTGACCAATTGGGGTAATGCACTTTGGTAGAGGATACATGGAGAGAGAATACAGGTTTAATGGTACAACTTTGAGGGGAGTACAGGAACAACGGACCTCAGGTTCATGTGCATAATTCAGTGAAGGTGGCTAGGCAAGTTTAAACATGTTAAGAAGGCTTATAAATGGGTTTATAAATAGAGGCATAGGCTGTAAAAGCAAAGAAGTGA
Source organism: Rhincodon typus (assembly GCF_021869965.1). NCBI lineage: Eukaryota > Metazoa > Chordata > Chondrichthyes > Orectolobiformes > Rhincodontidae > Rhincodon > Rhincodon typus. The sequence continues at coordinate 140,506,097 of NC_063332.1, read as the reverse complement.
TGCCACACTTCTACCAAATCATCGGTCACATCGGTCACCATTTGGAGAACGGTGTTCAGTTCTGGCACCTTATTTAAGGAAGAGTGTTAAAGCCTTGGGGAGAGTGCAACAGAGATTTTCTAGAATGATGCCAGGAAGGAGAGACTTTAGATACAAGAAAATATTTTAAGATTGCAACAAAGACAGCTAGGAGTGAGATGAGGAGAAACATTTTTACTCAGAGTTGTTGGGATTTGGAATGCGCTGCCTGGAAAAGTGGTGGAGGTGGATTCCATCCGAGGTTTCAAAAGAGAGCTGGATATATATTTGAATTCAGAGGGCTACAGAGATAGGGCTGGATAATGGGGCTGGCTGGATAGATTGGGAGCCAGTATTGACATGATGGGTCAAATGGCCTCTTTCTGAACTGTAAGCTTCTGTGTTTCTATCTGAATACACAAATTGAGGGAAATTTATATAATTTAATTACCAACGCAGAGACATGGCTGCGAGATCAATGTGAATTGGAATTGAATATTCAAGTTTACTCTATATTTAGGAGGGATATCCTAAAAAGGAAATGAGAGTGTGGTATCACCTCTAATAATGGGTGACAACAGTACATTAGAAAGAGACCATCTTTGATCAAAGGATCAAGCTGTGGGCTGAATTTTCCCAGCCATTAGGGATTGCATTTCTTTCCCACCATCTGAACAATATCGGCAATATGAGAATTCTGGGAAAGTATGAATTGATCAAAAAATGAGATACCCAACATTAAGAAAAATAAGTCAGATATTTCCCCTAAGGTTTTAACTGCAGGATCTGAATCTTGTTTATAAGCAGCAATTATCTATTTCCATTTATTTGCATCTCATTAATAAACCAACTCTTCTCATTTATATGTAGTTTGCAATTCTACCTCCTGTCCCAACAAAAATTCCCAACTTAAAAATCAGAGCAGTGTGTGGCGAATACAGTTCACTGATTGCTTTTCTGCCTCTATTTGAATATCCCTTCGCCAATATATCCTTGAATGCAACATGGACAGTGTTCTTTGCCTACCTTCATCCACCAATACTGACATCATTACGTCAGCCTTACCACATTATCATGGCTGACCTCGGACTAACTCAGAATCCACTCCAGGCTTTCGGAACTTCACTTTAGAGCTCAGAGACACTTCAATTTGCATGTTTTGGCCCAGTCATTTGCATACAGAAATACAGCCATCTTGCACATCTGCACAGAATGCGTCTTATGGCTCTTAGCCAATTTGTAAATGCTCATTCACTTTGCACTTCTTGCATTTCCTTGGAGGCTGCCAGCCATTGGGGATTGCATTTTTTTTTAAACAGAGCGTAGGAAAGTTAGTATCTGTAGAGAAAGAGGATTAGGGTTAGGGTTAGGTGAGAGCTGTTGAGTGGAGATGCTGCACACAATGGTGAGGTTAGTAATCCATGTGCATTGGTGAGGATTGTGCGCAGTGATAGAGTCAGGCTGAGTGTGGGGTAGCGGACAGAAGGAGATGGCAGCCTTAAAGACCACTGAAGTACACTGACCTTTTGACTGCACTGCTGCATATTCCATCTGGCCCTGATGAAAGCACTGACCCAGTATGTTATCTGTGTCCAAATTAGCAGTGTTTAGTGTCTTCGCCTCCTGTGGTGGACTGCTAGGTGGAGAATGGCCCTTTTAGTGACCATTCTATTCACCAGAACTTGTAAGTTCCTATCAAGAAAGCGAGGTGCCAGCTTCCATTTCAGAGACATCTTAGTCTCCTACGAGAACATTATATGGGTACTTCCTGGCTTGCATCTGAAGTGATGTGCAGCTGGCCTTTATGCACACCAGATGTTGTGAGACTGCTGCATGATTGCATGAGAAAGACATCAAGGGGAAGCAAACATTAGTGGGAATTGTTAAAAGAACATTAACTATTTTACTAGTTTTGGACAGGCCATAAATCAGGAAATTAGAGAAGCATATGATACAGGTAATCGTCTTTAATCGCTTGCTAACGAGTATGGTTGCCCACCTAAGAAATCCCATATCATGGGTTCTGAGAGTCCTTGGGTGGCTGATGAGCCTGATCCTAGAACCACATTTCTCAACACATGTTTTGTGGGAGGTCAAATTGGTCCTTAGTCTTGGATCACTAGCATTCCTTTCTCCACTTCCTCCTGCTGATGGATGTTCTCAAAGAACTGCATCCCTTTCTACAATACCTCCAAATCAGTTTCTTCTGAACAAGGGTCTCCCATACATTGACATCTATGTTGCATATCTTGAGGTAAGCCTCGACAAAAGCTTTGGAATGCTTCCTTTGCCCTCCCCTCGATTCAGCGTCTTCCTCAAGCTGGGCAAGAACGATTTGCTTTGGCACTCGGAACTCAGGCATCCTAAGCATGGGTCTGGTCCAACAAAGTCGATTGAGATGATCATACTCTTGATACTGGTGCTGTTGGCTGCCTCAAGTACACTGACACTCGTACAACTGTCCCTCGTCTTATGCAAGAAATCCATCCTGAACAGTTTTAATAGTAATTCCTAATGGCCTTGAGTGATATCAATAAATAGTCCAAGTTTTGGAGCCATAAAGAAGAGTCAGAAGGATGACTGTCTCATACACAAGGATCTTGATATCAGCGTGGATGTCACGGTCATCAAAGAATCTTATCCTTAGGTGTCCAAAGACAGGGCTCACAGATTGGATGTGGTGCTGGATCTCTGCATGGATGTCAGTGTTACATGAGAGGCAGCTCTCCAGGAATGGGGTGGTGTTCCACATTTTGGAGGAGTTCTCCACTGAGCTTAATGGAGGGATGGACTGGAACTTGCCGTGGGATGATTTGGTAAAGGGCTTAAGTCTTCTTGAGGTTGAGGCTAAGACCAATTCTTTGCTGTGCTCCCATGAAGTGGACAGGATACAAGGGGAGATTTTCAAACTTGGAGGAGCTGAGCTTACGTGCCACCTCCATCATCTGTTTCTGAAAATCTGGGACAAAGTAGAAATCTCTGTCAATCTCAGGGATGCAGCCATTGCCACATGGATTATACAGCAATAATGAGTGATTTCAATTTGCATACAGACTGGGTTAACGGAGTCAACACTAATGCCGTGGACATTGAATTCTTTGAGTTTGTACGATTTGACTTTTTGAAACAGTATGTTGAGGAACCAACCAGTGATCAGGCTATTTTGGATTTAGTGTTTGATAATGAGAAAGGGCTAATTAATAACTTTGCCAGAAAAGAACTTTTGGGAAATAGTGACCATAACATGATAGAATTTGATGTGAAGTTTGAATGTATTACAATTAATACTGAAACACAGGTCTTAAATCTGAACAAAGGAAACTATGAGGGTATGAAAGGCATTAAAGGAACTGATGGCAGACAGGTGATGCCTTGTATTTAAAGAACCACAACATTGTGTATATCAGATATACTTTAAGGTACAAACCAAAAAGGAAAGGTGAATCAACTTCGATGTTAAAGACTGCATTAGATCAAAGCAAGTAGCTTAAAAGAATGCCAGACAATGTGGTAAGCCTATGGGTTGATAGTAATTTAGGACCCAGCAAAAGAGGGTTAAGCAACTGATAAGGAAATTGAAAACAGAATATGAATGCATGCTAGTAAGACACAAAGGCAAATGTTAAAAAGTTATACTGATATGTGAAAGGAAAAAGATTAACAAGGATAAATGTAGGTCCTTCACAGGCGAGGTCAGGAGAATTTATAGATGGTTACAGGGAAATTCTTCACGGTAAAAAGATGCATAAAATCTCCCAGAAATATCAGGCAACTAAGGGACTTGTGTAACTGAAGAGCTCAACTAAATTATTATTGGTAAAGAGGTAGCACTTGAAAAGTACTTGTACAGAGTTGATGAATCTCCTGGACAAGATTAACCTCACTTCAGTGTATTGCAGAAAGGATCAATAGAGGTGGTGTAGTGGTAATGTTACCAGACTGATAACAGAGAGCCCCTAATGCTTTAAGGACATGGGTTTGAATCCTACTCCTTTAATGTCATTAGTCTGCAGAAATCTACACATGATGAAATCTGAATTTAATAAAACTCTGTAATTGGAAAAAAATGTCATAAAAATCCATCTGGGCAGTAATGTCCCTCCTCTGATCTACATGTGGCTCTAAATCCATAGAAATGTGCTTGGTTCTTAACTGCAATCTAAAAAGGCTTAGCAAACCAATCAGTTCAAGGGCAAATACTACATCCAAATAAGAATGAAAAAAAGCAGAAAAAAATTGCACAGAGAGTCAATGTAGATTTATGAAAAGGAAATCATATTTAACAAATGGGGTTTTTCAAGAATGTGACTTGTTGTACTGACTAAGGAGAACCAGTGAATGTGGTGTATTTAGGTTTTTAGAAGGTTTTAGGTGAGGTCCCATAGGAGGTTAGTAAATAATGTTACAGGGCATGGGATTAGGAGGGAAAATACTAGTATTGGTTAAGAATTAGTTAACAGTAAGGCAGACAGTAGGAATAATCAAATCATTCTCAGAATGATAGGCTGCTACTAATGGGGTATGCAGGAATCAATGCTAGGTCCAAATCTGTTTAAAATCCAGAATGGTCAATCAGTTCTTGAAGTTGAGATGGATCCCGGTCCTCAAGAGTTGGGACAGTCTCCTGGCTATGGCAATGGCTTGAGTATTGGCAGCGATGAGGCAGCTTTGGCAGAGATGACATTCCGGATCTGATCAGTGGCAGTGGGGGCTGCTTTAGCGCACTTCCTCTTTGGTGTTGCAGCCTCAGGGAATGGTTTGGTGGCTGCAGAGTGCAGCAGTGTCCCATGGTCACTTAGGAAATCAAGAAGCTGTATATGGAACAAAAACTGAAATTTGTCCTACCTTTGTATGATTTATTTATTTTTATATACCACTGACTTATGGTAACATACGCATTTTATTGTATTTTCATAAATACACGTAACAATAAATTACAATTACTATTATCCTGGTGGGCTGTGGAAGCTCAGTCATTGAGAAGGCTCAAAAATTGAAAATTAGATTTCTGCAGACTAATGACATTAGGGGATATGGCAGTAACGAGTCGATCAGACACAATCTAGAATGGCAGGGCAGATTCAATGGGCTGCATACAAAATGGAAGCAAAAGTGAACCATTTGGCCTCTTGAGCCTACTGCACCATTAATTAAGGTTGTGGCTAATATGCTTTCAAATTTCACATTTCCATCTACCGCCAGTAACATTTTGATTCCCCTGCTTAACAAGAATCTATCTCAAAAACATTCAATAGCTCTGTCTTTACTACCTTCTGAGATAGAGTTCCAAAGTTGTACAGCCCTCAGAGAGAAAAAGTTATTCTCATCTCCATTCTGAAAGAGTGACCCTTAATTTTATAATAGTGCCCCTCATTCTGGACTCACCCACAAGAGAAAACATTCTTTCCACCTCCACCATATCACAACCATTTAGGATCTAATAAACTTATATCAAGTCACCCTCACTCTTCTAGATTCTAGTGGAAACAAGCCCATCATGCTGAACCTATCCTCATTAAACAACCCAGTCTTTGCAGGTATTTATCCAGCAAACTTCCTCTTGACAATAACCTTTAACAACATTTACATCCTTCCTTCACGAAGGTCAAAACTGCGCGCAGTATGAGAGATATGGTTTCACCAATGCCCTATATATTTGAAATACAACATCCTTGCTTACATATTCAATACCTCTCATAATAAAAGGTAGCATCCCATTAGCTTCTTCATCAGGTTGTGTCTGTATACTAATATTTTTGTGACTCATATTAGAACACCTAAATCCCACTACATCTCAGAATTCTACAGTTATTCTCCATTTAAGAAATATTCGTTTTTCATTCTTCCTACCAAAGTAAACAACTTCACTTTTTCCCACATTTTACTCCACCTGCCAGATTTTAGCCAATTCACCCAACCTATCTATATCCTTCTGCAACTTCCTTGTATCTTCTTCACAACATACTTTCCTTCCTATCTGGTTGTCATCTGCAAATTTAGCTACAATGCTAAGTCATTGATGTAAGCTGTAAAAGGTCAAGGACCCAGCACAGGACCCTGCAGATGTCCGCACATCAAATCTTGCCAATCAGACAAAGACCCATTTATGCATACTCTTTGTTTGTTGCCAGCAAGTCAATCTTCTACTCTTGCTGAAATTTTACCCTCTGCACCATAAGCATTTATTTTCCACAATAACCTTTGATGTGGCACCTTACGAAATACCTTCCGGAAATTCAAGTTTGGTACATCCATAAAATCCCCTTTATGCATAGTGTATGTTACTCCTTCAAAAACCAACAATCAATTGGGAAAACATGATCTCCCTTTGATTAAATCATACTTCTCCTTCCCAATAACCTCTGGATTTTCTAAGCAGGAAACTTTAATCACTTATCCATTCTAACACATTCCCCATCCCAGACGTCCAGCCAGCTGGACCCTAGGGTGAAGTCAACCTGGACCCAGAGACTTGTCAGTGTTCAGCTCCATCAGTTGGTTCATTACTGCTTCCTCAATATAAGTAATTTCACCAAAGTTCCTCTCTTCCTTCCACTATGATTTACAGCCTTAGCTGGAATGTTATTTGTATCCTCTATACTGAAGACAGATGCAAACACTTGTTCATTTCATCTGCCATTTCCTTATTATTTAGAGGACCAACACTCGCTCTATTTACACTTTTTCTTTTGTAAATACCATTAAAACCTCTTGCTTTCTGTTTTTACATTTCTAGCTTGTTTCCTCTAATACTCTAAATTTTTCCTCCAACCTTTTAATCATTCCCACCATTCTTTACATTCTGACCAGTTATCTGCCATGTCACTCATCTTTGTACAATTATATGCACAGGACAGCACAGTGGCTCAGTGATTAGCTGGGTTTGATTCCTGTCTGCCTGTGTGGAGTTTGCATATTCTCCCTGTGTCTGCGTGGTTTTCCTCCAGGTACTCTGGCTTCCACCCACAGTCCAAAGATAGGCAAGTTAGGTGGATTGACCATGTTAAATTGCCCATAGTGTCCAGCGATGTGCAAGTTAGATGGATCAGCCATGGGAAATGCAGGATTATAGGGCAGATCTGTTGGGATACTCTTTGGGGAATCAGTCTAGACTCAATGGGCTGAATGGCCTGCTTCCACACTGTAGGGATTCTATGATATGCTTTTTCACCCCATCCTATGTAAAGCAGAGATGTTTGATACTTTTCAATATGTGATGTAGAATCCATATTTGCGCCATGTTTTATCAGAAATTTTGACATTTTTTGAATGACCAGCAGTAATATTTTGAAGCAAAAGTGATAATCATTCTGCACATAGCTGGCTCTCATAAATTACAGTGACATGAATACCCAACATATAGATTTTGTTTTGACAATGTTGGCAGTGCGGAGTGTGTTATTCAGCAAATCTCCCCGCATTTCTTTGAATAGTACCGTTTGACCTCAGCTTACACAGTCTCTTTCAAAAATGCATCAAACTCTTAACATGAGTAAATTACAGCCTAAATTACACCCTGGAACTGGACTGAATTCAAGTGGAAAGTACTCCAGTGAAGCCCAGCTGAGTTCTCGAATTTGGCATTCTCAAATTTAACCCTGAACCTCCCCACTGGGCAGCACAGAGCTGAGTGAGGATTTGAAATGCTAAAAATTTGGAGCCTATCTTAAACTCGTTGCATTCCATCTGCCATAACATTTATGGTAATGTGCCAGGTCCTAGATAATTGAGTAACTGGAGCCATCTTAAAATTAAGAACTTGCAAACTGCTATTAGCACTGAAATATACATTTAACATCCATACAGGGAGAGTCCTACAGACATAGGGACAATGTATAGGGACTAAACAGTGTTGCTGACACTGAATGCCATTTCCTCCTTCCGCTCCTCCCACCCCAAGCCGCAGAAAGATATATTGGGCCTTCTCAGGGCCATCATTCACTATGATCTGAGGAATCCCTATGAGCAGCTGTCCCATGATTTTTGGGGATTCCCTAACATCACCCTGATTAAGCACCAAAAAAGAAAATACACTCCAACCATCGTTAGACAAAGCTCAGCTTCTCTCTCCCAGTGTAGCTCAAGGGAATTTCCCTCAGCCACTGTCTACCATGCCACCATTCCAATGGGTCCCTTGTAGTGGACTTAATGTGCTGATTTTAAAGTCTTCCCTCCTAGTCCCATGTTAGCTGATAATTACAAATGCTTCACTAACTGCAGGTGCTTCCCCTTGTTTTAATTCTGCTGCCACCATGCCTTAAAATCTTCTTGACCTCTCCATGCTTACAAATTACCATCACATCTATCTCTCTTTCATCTCCAAGTCCTTGAATCTTTTGTCATCTCCAAAATCCAAATCACCTTTCCCAGAATACGATGTTTGAATCCCTTAATCAGGTGGAGACCACAATACAAACACAACTCTTTGCAATCTCACAATAGTACCCTTTGCCATTATGACAAAGATAAACTTTGGCTGCCAAATCTGATGCATTTCTGTGCCAAGTAAATCATTTTCAATGCTATGTGCATTTTTCATATGTACACCTGTTGTGTACCCCCCACATAAATCATAGAATTGTATAGCATAGAAAGAGGCCATTCAACCCACTGTGTCTGTACTAGCACCCAAAAGGAGCTACCATTCTCTAGTCCTATCACTGTCGCCCTCTAAATTCATCACTTTCAAATATATATGCAGGTCTCATTTGAAATCTTGTATGGAATCCATCTCCACGGCTCTCTCAGGCAGCACATTCCAAATCCTAACAACTCTCTGAAGAAGTTTCTCCTCAACTCACTCGTAGCTCTCTTGCTGACAATCGTGCAATTGTGATCCCTAGTTACTGACATACCAACCAGTGGAAATAGAATATCTTTCTTTAGCCTCTCAAAATTAATCATAATTTTGCAAACTTCAATAAGGCTATCTTCTCTGTTCCAAGGAGAATAAGCCCAACTTCTCTAATCTTTCCTTGTATCTAAAAGCCCACATTCCTAGTCTCATTCTAATAAATCTCCTTTGCCCTCTTTCTAGGGCTTTAACATTCTTCCTTAAATAAGATGCCCAGAACTGAACATAGTACTCAAAATATGGTCTGACCAATGATTAATAGAGGTATAGAATCACTTCCTTGCTTTTATACTCTATGCCTCTATTTATTAACCCTAAGGATCCTATAAACTTTCTTAACAACAGTTTCAACTTGTCTGGTCACCTTCAGAGAATCATGCATGTGAATCCAGAGGCCCCTCTGCTCCTGTACCATTGAACCGTATCATCTCTCAACGTTTCTTCTACCAAAATGCATTACCTCACATTTCTCTGCTTGGAATTTCATCTGCCAGGTGTCTATCCATTTAGCCAACTTGTCAGTATCCCTCTGAAATCATTCAGCGTCATCCTCACAATTAATTATTTTCCCCAGTTTAGTATCATCTGTCTGGACAACATGCAAAACAATATTTTCACTGTATCACGATACATGTAACAATAATAAATCAAAATCAAAATCTGTAAATTTAGAGATTTTTCCCTCAACACCATCTTGAAATTGTTTATATAAATCAGAAAAAGCAAGGGTCTCAACACCAATCCCTGGGGGACACCACTTTCAAATTGTCTTTAATCTGAAAACCACCCATCTACCCATACCCTCTGTTTCCTACTTTTTTGAAAACTTCTACTCCACGCTGCCAAGGATCCATTAATTCCAAATGCTTCTAATTTGCTAATCAACCTGATATGTGGAACCATACAAAAATACTTTCGGACATCCAAATATACAATATCCACAGCACTACCCTCACCTATAATACCCAAGATATAGGAACAGAATTAGGCCTATGGCCCATTGAATCTGCTCTTCTATTCAATCATGGCTGATATGTTCTTCAATCTCATTCTCCTGCTTTTTTCCCCACAACCCTTGATCCCTTTACTATCTCTGTCTTAAATATGCTCAATGACTTGGCATCCACAGTACTCTGTGGTAATGAATTCTACAGATTCATGACCCACTGGCTTGCAGAAATTCCTCATCTCAATTCTTAAAGGTCGTCCCTTCACTCTGAGGCTGTGGCCTTGGGTTCTGGTTCTCCTAGTAGGGGAAATATTTTCTTTACGTCCATTCTATCTAGGCCTCTCAGTATGCTGTAAGTTTCAAACAGATTTTCCCTCGCCCTACTAAACACTATCGAGTACAGACCCAGAGTCCTCAGGTGCTCCTCATATGACAAGCCCTTCATCCTTGGGATTATTATTATAAAACTCCTCTGGACACACTCCAAGTAGCACATCCTTCTTTAGATACAGGGCCCAAAATCACTCACATTATTCGAAATGTGGTCTGATCCTTAGCAGTACACCCCTGCTCCTGTATTCTAGCCCTCTCAAAAAGAATGCTAACATTGCATTCACCTTCCTACCTTGCATGTCAACCATAAGAGAATCCTGAACTGGGACCACAAGTCGCTTTGTCTGTCAGATTTCCGAAGCCTGTCCTCATTCAGAAAATAGTTGAAGCCTCTGTTCATCCTCCCAAAATGCATAACCTCAGACTTTTCCACATTGTATTCCATCTGCCATGTCTTTGCTCATTCTCGTAGCCTGTCCAAGTCCTTCAGCAGATTCCCTGCCTTCACAACACTATCTGTCCCTCCACCGATCTGTGTGTCATCTGCAAACTTATCAGTTCCTTCGACTAGGTTGCTAATGTTTGACATGAATAGTTGTGGCTCCAACACTGAGCCACGCAAAAATCCAATGGTCACTGGCTGCTACGAAAAGACCCCTTTATTTCCACTCTTTTCCTTCTTTCAATCAACCAGTCCTCTATCTATGCCAGTACCTTGTCCCTAACACCATAGGCTTTTGTCTTATTTAGCAGCCTCCTGTTAAAGGCCTTCTGAAAATCCAAATAGATCACAACCACCGACACTCCTTTGTCTAACTTGTACATCATCTCAAAGAATTCTAACATATTTGTCAGGTGTGACCTCCCCTTGATGAAGCCATGCTGGCTCAGCCTTTTTTTCTCATCCTTCGTCATGGACTGTAAAATATTACCAACGACCAAGATCAGGCTTAGCGGCCTCTAGTTTCCTGTCTTCTCCCTCCCTCCCTTCTTAAACAAAGGTATTACATCAGCCATTTCCAGTCCTATGCAACCCTCCCTGACTCCAGTGATCCCTGAAAGATCATCACTAATCTCTCTACAATCTGCTCAGATATCTCTTTCAGAGCTCTGTGGTGCAGCCCGTCCAATCTGGGTAATTCATCTGCTTTCAGACCTTTCAGCTTCCCCAGCACTTTCTCCTTAGTTTTGGCCACTACACTCACCTTTAACCTCTGACTGTCCTAAAATTCTGGTATGCTGCTAGTGTCTCCACTGTGAAAACCGATGCAAAGTAACTCATCAGTTCCTCTGCCATTTCTTTGTTCCCCTCTAGTCCCTGGGACTAATCCTGCATTCAGAGAGGCCTGGAAAATTACTGCCAACAGCTCCACAATTTAGTCCCTTACCTCTCAGCAATTTAAGATGCATCCCATTTGAGGCTGATGACTTCTCTATCTGGGGTGCTGCCAACCTTTTTAGCACTTCATCAATGTTTCTTTGTGAATTCAACACGCACTCAGACAGACCACCTTTAATTCAGCCTTTTTAACATTATTCTTCTTCTTGATCTTACGTGATGCTTGCCATTGCTTTGTCTGTCTTCTAATTTTGATTACCAGTCTTATACTTTCTTGTATTACTTTTGCTTCCCTTGAACCCAAGCTCTCTCTTTCCACCCCCCGTCAAGCTATTAAGACCACCCAATGGCACAAGCAATTATCCCTATGAGCATGTTAAACTGTGTTAAATCTGCCATTGCCCTGCCCAATTTTCCAGCTGATCAATATCAGATTGTAGCCTGAGACCATCCTTCTCACTATCAACACCACCATTAATTTATGTGTCATCTGCAAACTTATTTATCACACCTTTTATTTTTGCATCCAAGTTGTTAATATAAATAACAAACTGCATCAGTCCAACCATCGAACCCTGTGGTACATTATTGGTCACAGGTTTCCAGTTATAAAAGCAACCCTCCACTATCACCCTTTGTCTCCTATTGGTAAGCCAATTTTGGATCTAGTTTGCCAACTTGCCTAGGATTCCATGGTCTCTTACTTTGGGAATAGCTTTCCATGTGGGACCTTTTCAAAGATCTTACTGAAATCAATGTAAAACACATCAACAGCATTACCCTCATCAATATATTTACAAAACACAAATTAGTCAGGATCTCCTAAAGAATCATGCTCGTTATCCCTGATCTATTCCTGAATTATCCAATTATTGATTAATTCTGTCCTTCTGAATTTTTTTCCAACATTTTCCATACAACTGATTTCAGACTAACAGGTCAAAAACTACTTGGCTTATCCCTGCTGCCCTTGTTGAACAAAGGAATTATATTAGCTACCCTTTGGGTATCTGTCAGCAAAGTATTTAATATCTCCACCAAGGCTCCAGAAATCTGCTCCTTTCACTCCCATTGCAGCCCATGATACATCTTGTCAGGCTCTGGGGATTTATGCACCTATATGCCTACTATAACATCTAATACTTCCTCCTTATTAATATTAATGTGTTCTAGAACCTCACCATCCCAACTGAAATCTCCAGCTACGTCTTTCTCTCCTCTCTCAGTACAGATGAGAAGTATTCATTTAAGACCTCAGCCATGTCCACTGGCTCCATGAATGGATTGTCCCTTTGGCTTGTGATAGGTGCCAGTCTTTCCATGGTGATTCATATAAAAAGCCAGGGGGTTTTCCTTAATCTCATTTGCCAAAGATATTTCATGGTTCCTCTTTGCTCTCCTAATTTCCTTTTAAAGCAACCTCCTATACTCTCTATACTTTTGAAGGGCCTCCCTGTTTTTCCTGACATATGCTTCCTTCTCCTTCTTTATCAAACTTTCAGTATCCTTTAACATCCAGGGTTCCCGCGACTTGCTGTCCTTGCCCTGAAGAGGAACACACTGGTCCTGAATTCTCACTATGCTGCTTTTAAAACGCTCCCATTTTCCAAATGTAGTCTTACCTGCAAGTAACTGCTCTCAGTCTACGTTTGCCAGGTCCTGTCTACTATTGGACCTAACTGGACGGCACTGAAAGGGCTGCTGTTTCTTATGAAAGGTAAGTTCAAAAAGCCACAGTTCTTTCCTATGTCAGGATACTATCTGCGCACACAGGAATTCCTAGAGACATGGTTCTCCACCCGTAATGCTATCAACATATAGAATTGGACCCCATATATAAACCCGTACAGATCAAAATCAGAAAAGACACTACTCACTATAACGGACCAGACAGTATAAACTCCAAGCGGAGTAGAACAACATCGCTTCATCAGAGGCTCCACTGACGACGTCACCTAGCATGGTGACAAAACGTCTGACTGAGAACAAGCCAGCTCGGTGAGCAAGTCAACAATCTCACCCACAACCCGAGCTACAGATCTTTACCAACACCTATACCATCTACACTGTCCAAGTCCAGTAAGACACTTTGAACACTTCCAGTGTTTTTAAGACAGATTAGGAAATTGGTCATTAGAAGAAAAGGAAGAATACCAACATTTACAGAAAATTATCCTGCACATCCTGAAATCAGGGCCTTGAGCATCCAACTGATGCTCTTCCCTCCCAACGGTGTGAAAAGCTCCATCCAATGGATGATTGTGTGCCTGAAAACTCACTTCTGATGGCAGCTGATCTCTCAGATTGTTGAGGTCATTGATAAAATGCAGACATTCAAAACAACTGTTCTAGAGGCTGCGTTCATGATGAAAAAGGTGTGGAATGTGATAATGGAAGCCAGAATTGCTAACTCCTTTCATCACACTGCGTGTAAACAACTGTGCTGACAGAAAAGAAGAGCAAGATGAGTGTCAACCAAATCAAATGAGACTCTTTGTATTTGGGAGTGGCCCGAAACTGTCCCTGGTTCTCTCTGATGGAGTTCAATTGTAGGTAAAGAACAATATACCCTGCACTATGGATCTGTTAGACAGGCAATCGTAGATGAAAGATTTTCTCTAACTGACGAGCCCGAAGAAGTCGATGTTTCTATAGAGTCAGACAAATACCTGTCTGCTTGCCTGTCTGTTTTCCTAGCCAAAAAGTCTTAAGTATGCTCTGGGGTTTTATACTGCAGTGCAAAAACATCCAAAATATATTTGGTGGCATTCATGATACGGTGGGTGATATGACACTCATCCACAAACAGCATTGAGATTTTACTGTAGTCTGTTTGGATTTTCAGAAGAAAATCATAAATTGTCATAGGTTATTACACAGGATCCTGTTCATAAGATTGGTGATAATATATTGAGGATTGGTTCATGTACAGAAAACAGAAATAAGTTAGTAATTTTTAGGATGACAGGCTGTAATTAATCAAGTGTCACAAGGATCAGTATTTGGCCCTCAGCTTTATATACAGTCTACATCAATGGATTAAATGAAGGGGACAAATATGATATATCTAAGCTGGTTCGTTGTTGTTCCGCAGACGTTTCATTACCCTACTGGGTAACATCATCAGTGCAGCCTCCGATGAAGCGCTTTTATGTTTTCCTGCCTTAAAAACCAGGTGGGAAAACACAACAGCGCTTCATCGGAGACTAAAAGCAGGCAGGAAAACACAACGCACTTCATCGGAGGCTGCACTGATGATGTTACCCAGCAGGGTAATGAAACGTCTGCGGACCAACAACGAACCAGGTCGGCAAGCCAACCAACCACAACATCCACGCCAAAACCTTAGATAATATATCCAAGTTTGCAAACAATACAATATAGGTTAAAAAAAAGGCAAACTGTGACACATGTTGAAATAAGTTGCAAAGGGTATAGCCCAAGTAAGACACTGGGCAAGAAGGTGGCAAATGTAACATGATGTAGGGAAGTGTTAAAGTATCCAGATTTGGAGTGCAGATGGAAAGGGTGAATATATTTTACAAGATAAGACACTGCGATGTGAAATTCAAAGGGACCCTTGTACACAAAAGTTAACCCACTTGTATACAAAGCAATTGGGAACATAAATGTCACATTAGCGGCAGTTGCACAAAGCTGCAATATAAGCTTAAGGAAATCTTTGATAAGGTTGCCTGAGTACAATATATAAAGTCATCCTTCTAAGGAAAGGTGTACTTGCCTCAGAAACAGTACAACAGAAGTTCACTAATTAATCTCTGAGATAAGCAGACTGTCCAGTGAGAAAAGATTGAGCGAGATGGTGGCTATTCTTTGGAGTTTAGAAGAATGAAAGATAATCTAATTAAAGTGCTTAAAATTTATAAAAGGTCTGTCAAGATAGATGCCAAGAGGCTCTTTACCAGGAGTCATAGTCTTATACGTGATATTTTTACTTCTCCCCATCAATCTGCAACATGTTAAACTGGGTGCCACAGTGACACTACATGTCCCACGCCTATCCAAACAATGGGTATTTTACTTACAATGGGCCAAGTGTCAGATGATCTGCTTGCCCTTTAGCCAATAATAGCCCATCAGTGGCCACCACCACTAGAATTTTAGATGTAGCAAGAGAGACATGCATCCTAGCAGCTAGTTTTTTTTTTATGCCACCTGCTCAGGAACCCTATAGACAATGGAGCCCCTTCTGTCCCCATGAGGTCTGGCAATGCCTTTAGGGCAGGGCCACGTTGCCCTGTGTTAAATGCAGCTAAGATTTTCAGGATGGATGACGGAGAGATGTTGCTGCCTGTTTAGGACTGTGGTTAAAAGTTTCTTCAAAGGGTTGTGAATCTTTGCCTTTTTCTATCCGACATCAGGCGGTTGCAGATGTTCAATAACGAAATAGATTGATTTTGGGGCATGAATAAACCAAGGGCAAGAAACTGGAACTGATGTAAATGCTCTGCTGTGATATTCCTGAATTACAGAAGAGTGCAGGAGCCAGTACCTCACTGCTGTGCTAGTTATTTATCATTTCCTCTTTGCAGCCGAAATTTCAAACCTCGGTTGATGAATTGCAAATGGAAGAAATGGATAGATATATTAAAGTGCTTAATTTGCAACATATTTGATTTTAAGCCATTGGTTTACTTAATATTAATTTCAGGCCATGTTTACTTGTTTACTGATTTGTCCCATCCCTTTTCAACTTTGGCTAGCTTTCCATCGTTCTGATCTAGCAGCCTCGCTCACTCAGAGTATATTCTGGAATTGAAATTTGCACCTGAAGTTTGAATATTGATTTCAGCAATTGAAGTTGCTAGCATGAATTATGAAAATTATTCTTTTTCGATTTTAAAACAGAGTTCTACGAATCTGAGCAGGATCAACAAAATGTTCAGATTCTACCTAAAGTCATTCAATACAAGCCATGCCCTGAAAATTATGTGTAATCTGTGTTTTTCATACTTATTGGTAGATTGTTTCTGAAGTAATTTAACAAAATAAGAACATCATAATATTGTTTTTCTTTGTGAAACTACTGTTGTCCCTCAGGACAATTTCCAGAATCATGTAGATTTGTGAAGCTCCCCAACATAAAAAGATTTAAATTCTTGTTACGATAATAATGACGTAACAATCCTTTCTCATAACTTTCATAGTCCAAAACAGTGAAGTGGCAGAAGTGAAACTGAACTATAAGTAAGTCACTCAGTTTCTTACCTGTAATGTGCTAATATGAACAGGAGTACCTGTTCCATTTACAGTATTCTTAGAAGATGGTTTGACCCAGTTTCCACATACTTTTCCTTCAGCCTGCTCCTTGGCCTTCAGTTTTTTTTGCATTCGAGCCCTTTCAGCTTCAACTTTTTTTGGGCTGTTCAGCAAAACCTGCACAACAGCATATTCTACAAGGGATGCAAACCCAAACAGGAGGCAAGCAATCAACCAGATGTCCAAAGCTTTCACATAGGAGACCTTGGGCAGCTCTGCAGCAAGAGACATACACTCAGAAGACAAGTTGAGAACTGAGAAGATACCTGTGAGAAACAAACATGCATGTTACCGGCAATATTTAAAAAGTAGTTTTCAATGTAAATACTACATTCATTAAAAACCGAAAGAACTGCAGATGCTGTAAATCTGGAACAAAAACAGAAGTTGCTGGAAAAGCTCAGCAAGTCTGGCAGGACCGGTGAAGAAAAAAAATTAGTTAACATTTCGGGTCAGAACTGAGGAAGGGTCACCAGACCCGAAACGTTAACTCTAATATTTTTCTTCACAGATGCTGCCAGACCTGCTGAGCTTTTCCAGCAACTTCTGTTTTTGTTACTACATTCATTAAGTTCATTGTATTTTAGTACAGTAGCTGCAGTCCCAGAGGGCAGCTCTCTCAATAGAGAGGAGAGGTGACTGGTGGGAAGTTTAACTTGAGGATCACCACATCTCTGGCAAGGGGATGAAGTTGAGAACATGGGATCTTTGTGCTGTCCTCAGCTGGCACTGTTAGTGTCACTCTGCATTGCAGATCAGCTGACCAGCAAACCAACACTCTCACCTTTCAGTATTCACCTTGAACCACACGCAGCAGGAATTCCCGCACACCCCCTCCACCGCCCCAACTGCTTTACTTGGGCTATTGTGTACTATCGCTCTCCAGCACGTTTCCAGTGCTCCTATCAAATTTAGGGCCTCTAAAACAGCTCCAGTTATTCCTTAGTTCATATCATTTATTATCAGCCCAGTGGCAATTTGGGAAACTTTCTTCAAAGGTTTCACAGCTCAATACTTGGATGACCATTGCCAGCCCCAAAAGGATAAGCTCTGAACTCTATACAAAGATTATGTCTTTGTCATCTAAATTAACACTTGTTCTGAAAGATTTTTCTTTGATTTACAGATGTCAGACATTTGGCTTGGGCCACAAGAATAAAGTTCTGACAGGATTCATCAAAGTTTATCCTTTGTTTTACAAAACATTCACAATAAGTGTCCTTTTCTGTTTAGCTTTATTTAATGTCATTTCTGCAAATCTGCTGTCTACTTGTGTCATGTGAATGTATTCGCCTGTGATTATTGGGATGGAGATATAATTCCAAATAATAGCTTAGTTTCTAATTAAGTTGCCAATTGTTTTTTGAACAGGTTTTATTTTAACATGTTTTTGTTTATTTTTAAGTACATTAAAGAAACCTGTGAAAATATCTTTTATTTTGAATAATAGCTTACAAGGGAATCAATTGACCTATTTATTAATTACATTAATACATTTTTATTAATGGTATGATTGGAACTGTAATATAATGGAATACTGCTTGATTATCAGCACATTCTTCCTGTCATGGTTTTAACTGTACCCTGAAATTCCTTTTCTTCTTTATCCCATTGAGAAACTTTTGTACCATTTAGAATGAGGCCTCCTTATTCTTGTAGTATGTACACCTCATACTTACTAATATTGAAGTTCTTTCCCAATCTGGAATCTAATTTGCAAGCTTATCATTGTTTTATTGTATTTTTTCACATTTTCCTCTCCATTAATGACACACATCAATCGGTGCCATCGTCAAAGTTTAAAATTGTACCTGATTCAGTCCAAATTATGAACCACAGTGGCCCCAAAATTGGTCTTTACAGAATACCACTTCCCAACTTTTGTTAGCGTGAGTAACCACCTTTAATCACTACTCAGTTTCTGCTTTGTAGCCAGTTTTCTCTTGTCATTCTTTTATTTGTTTCCTGACTCCATAGGTCCTGCTCTTTATCATGAGTCCATCCACTGTGTATTTTTTGGAAATCCAGATATAGAAAAGGCAATTATGAGCTGAGGTGGTAGCACACAAACCTCATGCTGCCAGTTGATCAAAACAACGGTAACATGTAGCTCCATATTGCTGACCAGCAGTGTGCAGGGGGTCAGGAGTGTGAGTGGCTAACATCTTGTATACCAAGCCTCCATTTCTTAAAGGCTTTCTGTACTTTTTTTTAAAAAATGAAGAACATTCATAGAATCATAGAGGTTTACAGCACAGGAAAAGACATTTCGGGCCATTGAGCCTGTGCAGTCAGAAACAACCATTTAACTATTCTAATCCTATTTTCCAACACTTCATCTTTAGCTATTTGGGCTACAAATGCTAGTGGAACAGTATTAGAAAATCTTTGTTGGAAAGAAGAAGAGCAGCAACGGAACAACAGGTCAGAGTGAGGGTTAACAAGTTCTCTGATCAGGTACTAGTGGCCTAGGTGCTAGAGAGATCAGGTTTTCAGAGGGGGCAGGGATAATTTTAAGACATATCTTGCAAAACTGAGGGCAGGTGTCCATTTTTAAGAGTCTGATCCTGATGACCTGGCTATAATGCCTTAAAATGATGCCATACAATGTGGTCAAGGTCAGAGAGTGCTTATTCAATTGCTAACAACTCACTATTCAATGCACTGCAAGCCCATCACCCAACCAGCAGCAATCAGGACCCATTCAAATCATTCCTCCTTATTCTCACATGCTTACCAATGCTGCTAGCTTCAAAACCATCTCTTCTAGCTCCTACTTCCTCAAGTTATTTAGACATGGCAGACACATGCAAACTCCACCTGCTGTCATGCAGATTCTGACTCCTGTCATCATGGCTGAGGATGTTGATGTTCAAAAATTACTGGCTCCTACAGTAGTCTGGTACTCTGTTCCATCAGACTAGCAGAATTATTGAGGTGCCACCCAGGGACTAATACAGAGTCAATGAAGCATGAACTTGCAGTCTTCTCTCAGGATGACAGCATTTGTTCTTCCCCCACTATCATTACACCAGACTGCTGCTCCTCACCCTAGAGAACTGTAGTTCAAAGCCAAGCTTTCAAGGTCCAGAGATGCTCAAGAAAATCCTCCAAGGCTATATGCATTTTCATCCAGTGAAAGTAAGCAATCTAAACTATATAAGTTGTTACATCATATATAAACTATATGATATAACGCTGTGAAGGAGCATGAGGACAGAAAAAGGCTCCCATGAGATAGTCATAAAGGGAATTCACTACAGTGAATTGTAGGCATTTGTCAGGATTTGTTGGAAGGATTACTGAATAATGTTGCTCTGGAATATTTTTCAGTGTCTTCTACTTCAGGATTTTAGCTGAGAAGACTGAGATGGCCTATAGCAGAGGATTAGACAGATGTGGAATTGTGGAGTATCTAGGGTGTGAGCATGTGATTTATGAAGGGAACTGGAGATTGAGCAGCTGGTCATGAATAGGTTGAGCAAACATAGAACTATGAGAAACAGTTTTAGGACCAGGTCATTTTGGCCCTTGAGCCTGCTCCATTACTTGAAAGATTGTGGCTGATCTGATTGTGGCCATAACTCCATGTTCCTGTCTGTCTCTCCCCATCTATGAACCCAACATCCATTCACTTGTCGACCAAAAATCTGACTAATTCAGCCTTGAATATATTCACTGACCCTAGTTTCTACAGATCTCAGGGGTAATGGTTCCAAAGGTACACAACTCAACAAGAAAAACAATTCTTCCTCATTTCCAATGAAAGTGGGCAACTTCTTGTTTTTAAACTATGTTGCTAATTTTAAGGTTCCCACACAAAGGGAAATATCCACTCAACAGTCAGTTCATCAAGTGTGTAAGTATCAGCTGATTTTGTTTGGCTAATTTGATATATTTACAGGTGTAGAATAATAGTTGTTACTTTTAAGCTGCTAGCCTCTCACTCATTGTAATGAATCAAAAACTTTGAGGACAGCTCACTGGCACAGGATTAAATAATGTGGCTATAGCCCAAATGCTATGTTATTCTGTGTATGTTCATCCACAAGCAGCACTTTCAATGGCACTACAAATGGTAGCCCTCACGTGTCCTCTACAGTGTACAGTGGCCTCTAGAAGTGTCGGTTCTGGTGCTCTGGCAAAGTCATATTTGGGCTCCTTCTGCTTCCTTCTGGTAAAAGAGGACACTAGGAATTCCCTTCTGCTTTCTTTATTCTTTCTGGTATATCCCAACCCTCAATATTTAATTACAAATCCTTTTGTTTATGAAGCCATGTTTCAGTAATTCCATCTGGCTCTACAACTAGAGCCTCAATTTGGATTACAACCTCCTTATTTTGGATTTTGCGTACGTTACTGTACAAGCATTTAAGTAAATAACAGCTACTGCTTTCATTTGATTCTTGACATTAAATTTATACTTGTATTTTATAACTGTATGTGCTCTCTGACTATTTGGTATCTTTGAACCTGAACTTTGTGTGGCATTGACTCTCACCTGTTCCTGTTATTTTCAGACATCTTATTTTATTTGAATCCCATCCTATTTTACTGCTGGGAAGTCCCAACAACAATCCAACTTATCCTTTCACTGTGATGTTGGTCTCACCCTGGTTCACCCTATTCCAGTGGTCCTACTCCACTTGTTCCAGGAAAATCAAATTCTTCAGCGACTGCACCTTCCTCACCTCAATATCCCTGTACTAACCTTATGTAGTTCAAGTTGTAGTCCTGTACTTAGTATAAGGCAGCTGGTACAAATAGGATAGTTGATGACATCACAGGAAGTGACATCAGCTCTGACAACAAAGTGTAGAAAGACTCGTTGCATAATAGTGTAATGCAGACATCTCTCCATGTTCTGAACATGGAAGTGCATCGTTCAACAAATAGTTCTAGCTACCAAGACATGCTTCATGTCCATCTTTAAGCATACTTAAACATGGTAGTAGCAGGAAAACTGTTAAAATCTCTCCTTACAACAATGGGAACAGCACCTATCTGGTGCCCAGCACAATTGTGATAATTTAGAACAAAGGAAAGCAGCAACAGCCATGTTACAACGTTAACATGAGATGACAGAACAATTCAGCCGTACGGAAAAATGAGAGGAAAAAGCAGCAGAGTTTAAATAAGGAAATGCAAAAGGTCACAATAATCAGACAGACAGTCTCAGGTGAAGACCGACGAACGACAGAAGAAACTGGTGAATGCTGCATGAATAGGATTCAGAAGTAATCAAAATTGAAGTGGTCACACTCCAATGGTAGGCAAGGCTGGCAGAATGTCGAGCAGATAGACTTACGGAAACCGGCAAAGGTTGGAGCAAACAGTTCCTGGCAGCAAGTAAATCGTTGCGGCAGGCAAACTCCATTGGCAAGCAAAAATCATGATAATTGGCCCCAAACAGAATATGAGATGGTGAAAGTTTTTGATGAGAGACACAGACTTAATGAGCTGAAGGACTTTTCTCTACACTGTAGACATCTATGAGAAAACCAACTCTTGAAACACTGTACTGAAAATATGTTCTAGATCAAAATCAACTCACTTGATCGACACTCTAACATGTTAATAAGACATGAAAAGAGGAACAGGAGTAAGCCGTTAGGGATCAAAGAGACATTGGCATGAGTGTTAACAGATCCTTGAAGGAAACAGGAAAGGTAGATAAGGAAATTAAGAAGGTAAGTCAGAAAATTGCCTTTATTAGACAACACACTGAATATAAGAGTGAGAAGGTTATGATGAAGCTGTATATAATGTTAGTTAGGCCTTGGCTGAAGTACTGTGTGCAGTTCTGGTTGCCACGCTATAGACAGGATGTGACTGCACTAGAAAGGATGCAGAAGACATTCACCAGGTTGTTGCCTAAGCTGGAGTGATTCAACTATGAAGACAAACTAAATTCGTTTGGGTTTGTCTTGCTTGAATCAGAAAATGTTGAATGGTTATTTGACTGAGAGGCATGGACAGAGTAGATAGGGAGAAACCTTTCAACTTCATAGAGCAGTCAGCAACCAGGGTGCACAGTTTTAAGGTAAAGATCAGTTTTCAAAAGGATTTGAGGGGAAAAAAATTCACGCAGAGGCTAGCGGCAGCATCTGTTAAACTATTTAAGAATATCTGGCCTATGTCTGGCTTGTGTAAGCAGCCTGAGGTGACTGTGATGAACCAATTGAGCCATGGTCCAGGTCAGGTAATGGAAAGATCTTCGCTGTCACGAGGTAACATTTTATTAATTCATTTAATACCCACCCATAATCACCCTGGAGGTGGTGGCCTTCTCGAACTGCTGCAATCCATGTGGTATAGGTACATCCATAATACTGTAGGGAGGGACTTTCAGGATTTTAACCCAGCGACAACGAAGGATTGGCAATATATTTCCAAGTAGGGATGTTGCCAGGCTTGGAGGTGAACATGCAGGTGGTGGTATTCCCATATATCTGTTTTTCCACCCATCCAATGGTACAAGTCATGAGTTTGAATGGAGATGACTCAAGATCCTTGATGAGTTCAGATCAGACCTTAGAATCCCTACAGTGTGGAAACAGGCCATGCGCCCAACAAGTCCACAACGACCCTCAGAGCATCCCACCTAGACCCGTCACCCTATAACCCACCTAAGCTACACACCCCTGAACTCTACGGGCAATTTAGCATGGCCGATCCACCTAGCCTGCATATTTTTGGACTGTGGGAGGAAACCGGAGCACCCGGAGAAAACCCACGCAGACACGGGGAGAACGTGCAAACTCCACACAGACAGTTGCCCGAGGGTGGAATCGAACCCGGGTCCCTAGCGCAGTGAGGCTGCAGTGCTAAGCACTGAGCCTCCATGCCAACCCGTGTTGCATCAGTGCATCTTGTCGACGGTAAACACTGCTGCCACCGTGTGTTTCAGCAAAACAGGGAGCAAATGTTTATGTCATAAAATAAGAGTCCTCTGTGTCGGAGTACATCTGTATTTTCTAGGGTTCTGCTATTTAACATGTACTCCCTTGCTTTGTTAGTCGTCTCAAATGCATCACCTCATACTTTCAGGATTAAATTCCAGCTCATCTATATCACCCTGTGGTCTAAGGCTTTAGTCCTTGCTATTTACCACACCACCAATTTCCATGTCATCTGCAAACTTGGTCATATCTCCTACATTCATGTCTAAATTATTGATGTACAAAAAAACCAGCAAGGGACACAGCACCCTGTGGTATACCTCTGGACACAGGCTTCCAGTCACAAACACATACTTTAACCATCACCCTCTACTACCAATCACTGAGCCAATCCTGGATCCATTTTGCCAAATTTCTCTGTTTCCTATGGGGTCTTAGCTTAACCAGTCTGCCATGCAAGACCTTACTGATGTTGATGTAGACTATACAACTACCCTTATCTATACACCTTCCATGAAAACTTCAAATCAAATTTGTCAGACATGATCTCCCTGTTACAAAGTCATGCTGACTAACCTCGATTAATCCTTGCCTCTCTAAGTGCAGGTTAATTCTTTCCATCAGACTTTTTTCAATAGTCCCCCTGCTACCGATATTAAATTCACTGTAGTTTCCTGGTTTATCTCTACCACCTTTCTCCAATAATGGTTTCAACATTAGTAGTGTTGTCCTTGGCACACTTCCTGTGGCCAGAGAGGATTTGAAAATTAATGTCAGAGCCCCTGCAATCTCCTCCCTTTCTCCCACAGCAGCCTGGGATACACCTCATCTCGGTCTGAGATTTATTCACTTTCAAACCCGCTAACACAGCGAATACCTCCTCCCTCTCAATGCTAATTTGTTCAAGTATATCACAGTCCCCCTCTCCGATTTCTAGACCTACATCGTCCTTCTCTATTGTGAATACAAGTAAAAGTACTCACTTAAAACTTCATCTGTGTCTTTTCGCTCCACATACACATTGCCACTTATTTCCCTAACGAGTCCTACTCTTTTCTCAAATTGAAACAAAGAACTGTTGATGCTGGAGATCTGAAAAAAAAAAACAGAAATTGCTGGCAAACTCAGCAGTCTAGCAGCATCTTTTGGAAGAAGACAGACTTAACGTTTCGAATCTGGTGGCTTTTCATTGGAACTGCAGTTCTCCAGCAATGTTCACGTTCCTTGTCTTTTCTCGGTTATTCTCTTGTTGCTGATATACTTACAAAACAGCTTTGGCTTTCCCTTAATGTTATCCGCCAGTGATATTTCATGTTCTCACTCCTCTCTTCTAATTTCTTTTTTGAAGCAACCCCTTGTACTTTCCATTTTCCTTGAGGGCATTCATTCTTTTGAGCTTTTGGTATCTGCCATAAGCTTCCTTTTATTTCTTGGCCAATCCCACACATCCCTTGACGTCCAGGGCTTTCTGTGCTTCTTAGTCCCATTCTTCACCTTTATGTTAACAAGATGGCTCTGTCCTCTCACTATTTATGCTTTTGAATCCATCCAATGCTTTCATGTGAATTTTTCAGCAAGTAGCTGCTCTTGGTCCACATTAGCCTGGTCTATTTTTTTTTAAATCAGCCTTCTCCCATTTCAGGACATTTATTTCCAGTCCAACTTTGGCTTTATATCTTACGGAGCTGTGGTCAATTTCACTGAAATACTCCCCCACTGCCACATCTACCACTTGCCTAGTTTTGTTACCTAAAATTAGGTCCAGCACTACTCCCTCTCTTGTAAGACCTTCTACTTATGGATTTGAAAAGCTCTCTTGGATATATTTTAAGAAATTTGCCTCCTCTAAGCTTTTCACACTGTCTAAGCCAGTCAATATTGGGTAAATTGAAATCCCCTACTATTATTACCCTGTTGTTTTTATCACATCTCAGAATTGCCCACACATCTGTCTTTCTATCTTCTTCTCACTGTTTTGGGGTCTGTAGTATACTCCCAACAAACTGATTAGCTGTTTAAGCTGTAGCCAAATGGCAGAGGAGATTGGGAGGGGACATTATTGAGATCCATAAAATTATGAGGGGCATAATTAAGGTAGACAGGAAGAAAAGCTTTTCCCCTTGATAGATGGATCAATGACTGAGGCATAGATTTAAAGCAAGAGGCAGAAGGTTTAGAGGAGATGAGAAGAAAAACATTTTCACCCAGAGGGTAGTGGGAATCTAGAACTATTGCCCGTAAGGGTGCTAGAGGCAGAAATTCTCAACATTCAAGAACTGTTTAAATGTGCACTTGTGAGGCCAAGACAGAAAAGATCTTGGCCAAATGCTGGTAAATAGGACTTGAATAGTAAGGTGGTGGTTTTTGACTCCGGCAGACATGATGGGCCGAAGGGCCATTTTTTATGCTGTAGATTTCTATAACTCTGTGGCCTCATTTGAGGAACCTTCTAAACTATCATCCCTCCTTACTGCAGTAACTGAATTCTTACCAATGTTGCAACACCACTTCATCTTTTACACCCCATTGTTTCACCTAAAGATTCGAAACCCCAGAATGCTGAGCTGCCAGCCCTGTCCATCACTTAACTATGTCTCCATAATAACAATGATATCACATCCCCCTGTGTTAATCAATATCCTCAACTCATCTGTTGAATTTGCAAGATGCCATACATTAAAATAAATGACATCCAACCTTGCTATGCTTCCTTGTGCCTTGGTTATATTTACATTGCCTTCTAAACTGACATGGTCTTTTTGCCTTCGTGTCTGTGCATCACCCTTTTCTTATCATCCTCAACTCACCATGTACCTTCAAGTCTGTATCCCATTCTCCTGACAAATTAGTTTAAACTCCCACCAACTGCAACACCAATTCCCAAACTCCTGCAAGGATATTACTCCCAATCTGGTTCAGGTGCAACCTGCCGGACTTCACAGCTACCAGTTGTTGGTTGGTTTGCCAAGCTGACTGGTTTTCATGCAAACATTTTGTCTCCCTTCTAGGTGACATCGTCAGTGCTGTGTAGCCTCCATTGAAGCGCTGTTGTTCTGTCCTACTCTGAATTTATATGGTCCGGTCTGTCATGGTGGGCAGTCTTGTTTCCAGTTTTGTACTGTAATGGTATATAGATGGGGCCTATTTCAACATGTTTGTTAATTGCATTAGTGGTTGAAAACAAATGTGATATTTAAAATACCATGCCGCAACTGCGAGAAACACTACATAGGACAGATGGGCAGGAAACTCACCACCAGGATACATGAATGCTAACTCACAGCAAAAAAGCACAACCAACTCTCTGCCATTTCAATACACTCCGACATAGAAGGACATTGATTTAACTGGGTTAAATTGATAGTACTAGTTATAGTACTAGGACAAGCAAGACAAAGACAAGCATGAAAATTCCTGGAGGCCTGGTTTTCAACCACCAACAGCGTTTCAACGGAGGCTACACAGCACTGAAGGGAGACGAAATGTTTGCATGAAAACCAGTCAGCTTGGCGAATCAACCAACAACTCCAACTGCAAGCCAAGCTACAGATCTTAATTAGAACATTATTCACAGCTCCCACCTTCCCCAGAAATGAACGCAGTGATTCAGGAATATAAAGCCCTTCATCATACTCCAGCTCTTTGTTCATGCATTCATCTGTTCTATCTACTTATTCCTGTTTCTAACTATGTTGTTGGTCCCAATGTAAACCACAATCCCTGACTTTTCATCGTCGCCCTTGAGAATATCCTGCAGCCATTCTGTGACAGACATGCACCTTGCCCCAGGGAGGCAATGCACCATCCTGGAGTCACATCTGTCTAAGCCCATCATTATTGAATCTCCTACCAAGACTGCATTTGCTCTTTTTCTGCTCTCACTTTGTGTAGCTGGGCTCTGGCTACACTCCCCAGAGGAACAGTCACTCTCACAATGTTCTAACAAGAAAATCTGTTTTTGAGTAAGCTGCCTGACTGATGGTAACTCATTCCCTCTCTGACAGCAGATCCTATGCTGTAGGTTGACCAAGTCTAAAAACATGCTATCCATGTAACTCAGCCTCACGGAGGTACTGCTGTGTTTCCAGCTGATGCTCAAGCTCCAATTCCTGGTATTCAAGCTGATCAGTCAGGTAGTACTTCCTGCCAGTGTGGTCATCCAGACTGCCAGGTGCGTCTAAGACTTCCTATACACTGTAAATCATGGAACACACCATAAGACATAGGAGCAGCAATAATGCCATTCAAGTCTGCTCTGCCTTTCAATCATGGCAGATAAGTTTCTCAACCCCATTTTCCCAACTTCTTCCCTTAACTCGAGCCCCTTAACAATCCGGAACCAATCTATCTCTGTCTTAAGTATGCTCAATGACCTAGCCTCCACAGCCTTCTTTGGCAACGAATCCAACAGATTCACTACTTTCTGGCTAAAGAAGTTTCTCCTCATCTCCGTTCTAAAGGGTCTCCCCTTTACTCTAACCATCAGGTCCTATTCTATCCTGCTAATGGAAACATCTTCCCAACATCCATTCAATCCAGGCCTTTCAGTATTTTGTATGTTTCAATTAGATCCCCCCATCATCCTTCTAAACTCCATCGAGTATAGCCCCAGAGTCCTCAAACATTCCTCATGTGTTAAGCTTTTCAATCCTGGGATCATTCTCATGAACCTCCTCTGGACTTGCTCCAGGGCCAGTACATCCTTCCTGAGAAATGGGGCAAAAATTTTTTCTTTATTCATCAACAGGACGAGGGCGTTGCTGGCTAGGTAGCATTTATTGCTTATTCCCAATTGCCCAGAGGGCAGTTCTGAGTCAACCACATTGCATGGGTCTGCAGTCACATGTAGGCCAGACCAAGTAAGGATGGCAGTTTCCTTCCCTAAAGGACATTAGTGAACGAAATGGGTTTTTCCGACAATCAACAATAGATGCATGGTCACCATTAGATTCTCAATTCCAGATAGTTTTATTGAATTCAAATTCCACCTTCTGCCATGGCAGGATTTGAACTCGGGTCCCCAGAATGTTATCTGGGTCTCTGAATTAACAGTCCAGCGATATTATCAATAGACCATCGCCTCCCCAAATTGCTGACAATATTCTAAAAGTGGTCTGACCAGAGGCTTATAAAGCCTCAGAAGTAAACCCTGCTTTTATATTCTAGTCCTCTTGAAATAAATGCTAACATAGCATGTGCCTTCCTAACTACTGACTCAACCTGCAAGTGGACCTTAAGAGAATCCTAAAGCATGATTCCCAAGTCCCTTTGCACTTCAGATTTCTAAATTTTCTCCCCATCTATAAAATAATCTATGCCTCTATTTTACCTACCGAAGCGCATGACCTCACACTTTCCCATATTTATTTCATCTGCCACTTCTTTGCCCACTCTCCTAACCTGTCCAAATCCTTCTGCAGCCTCCCCACCTCCTCAATACTACCTGTCCCTCCACTTATCTTTGTATCATCTGCAGATTTAGCCAGAATGCCGTCAGTTCCTTCATCTAGATCATTAAATGTACAAAGTGAAAAGTTGTGATCCCAACACTGACCCTTGCGGAAATCCATTAGTTACCAGTTGCCATTCTGAGAAGGACCCTTTTATCGCCACTCTCTGCTTTCTGCCAGACAGCCAATCTTCTATCCATGCTAGTACCTTGCCTCTAACACCATGGGCTTTCATCTCATACAGCAGTCTGCTGTGTAGAGCCTTGTCAAAAGCCTTCTGGAAGTCCAAGTAGATAACATCCACTGGCTCTCCTTGGTTGAACCTAGTCATTAACTCTTCAAAGAATTCTAATAGATTTATCAGGCATGACCTCCCCTTGATGAAACCATGCTGACTTTGCCCTATTTTACCATGCACTTTCAGGTATTCAGAAATCTCATCCTTCACAATGGTCTCCAAAATCTTAACAACTGAGGTCAGGCTAATCGGTCTGTAATTTCCCATCTTATGCCTCCCTCCCTTGCAAATCCCAAGGGAGGGGGTTACATTGGTAATTTTTCAGTCCTTTGGGACCCTCCCTGGCTCCAGCGATTCCTGAAAGATCAAAACTAAGGCCTCTAATATCTCTTCAGCTATCTCTTTCAGAGCTCTGGAGTGTAGTCCATCTGGTCCAGGTGGTTTATCAACCTTCAGACCTTTCAGTTTTTCTAGCACCTTCTCCTTGGTGATGGCCACCATACTCACCTCTGCCCCCAACTCTCTTGAATTTTTGGGAGGTTACTCATTTCTTCCACCGTGAAGTCTGACACAAAGTACTTTTCAGTTCCTCTGCCATTTCTTTATGCCCCATTACTATTTCCTCAGCGTCATTTTCCAGCAGTCCAATATCAACTTTTGCCTCTCTTTTACCCTTTATATATGTAAAGAAACTCTTGCA
Source organism: Rhincodon typus (assembly GCF_021869965.1). Taxonomy (NCBI): domain Eukaryota; kingdom Metazoa; phylum Chordata; class Chondrichthyes; order Orectolobiformes; family Rhincodontidae; genus Rhincodon; species Rhincodon typus. Next base: position 140,476,034 of record NC_063332.1, on the reverse strand, counting down.
ATCTTCTTTTATAGTACTGGCTAGCTTACCCTCATATTTCATCTTCTCCCTTCTAACTCCTTTTTTAGTTGTCCTCTGTTGGTCTTTGTAGGCTTCCCAATCCCTTGGCTTCACACGGCCCTTCGCCGGGTTATATTGTTTCTCTTTTCCTTTTATGCTATCCATAACTTCCCTCATCAGCTATTGTTGCCTCGTCCTCCCTTTAGTATGCTTCGTTTTCCTATGGATGAATTTTTGCTGTGTCTCCCAAATTACTCCCAGAAACTCCTGTCATTGCTGTTCCATTGTTTTTTCTGCTAGTTCCTCTCCCAGCCAATTCTGGCCAGCTCCTCTCTCATGCCTCTGTAGTTGCCTTTATTCAACTGTAATACTGTTAAATCTAATGCCAGGTTCTCCCTTTCAAATTGCAGAGTAAATTCTATCATATTATGGTCACTGCCTCCTAAAGGGTTCCTTCACCTTAAGCGCCTTCTCAAGTCTGCCTCATTACACATCACTGAATCCAGAATTGCAAGTTCCCTGGCTCCACCAGAAGCTGCTCCAAAAAGTCATCTTATATATATTCCACAAACTCCTTTTCTTGTGATCCATTACCAACCTGACTTTTCCAGTCCACTTGCATATTAAAATTCCTCATCCCTCACCAAAGATCCTCAGACAGCACCTTCCAAACCCACGACCACTTCCATGTAGAAGGACAAGGGCAGCAGATATATGGGAACACCACCACCTCCAAGTTCCTCTCCAAGTCACTCACCATCCTGACTTGGAAATATATTGCCGTTCCTTCACTGTCACTGGGTCAAAATCCTGGAATTCCCTCCCTAACACCATTGTGGTTCAACCCACAGCAGGAGGACTGCAGCGGTTCAAGAAGGCAGCTCACCACCGCCTTCTCAAGGGCAACTAGGGATGGGCAAGAAATGCTGGAAAGCCAGCAATGCCCACATCCCACAAATGAATTTTAAAAAATGGTCACTGTAACCTTACCTTTCTTACACGCTTTTTCTATCTACTGGTATATCTTTGTGCCCTACATCCTGACTACTGTTTGGAGGCCTGAACCTCACTCCTATTAGTTTTTTAACCTTTGTGATTCCTCAACTCTCCCACACAATTCTACATCACCTGACCCTATGTTGTTTCTTGCAGTTGATTTAATTCCATTTCTCACTAAAAAGGCAACCTCACCCCTCTGCCCACCTGCTTGTCTTTACAATAGGATGTATATCCTTGGATATTTAGCTTTCACACAGGACTTGGCTCCACTGCCATACCTTATTTTAGTCCTTACATTAATTTTATTCTCCTTCCCTTAGTCTACATTGGCTTACTTATATTACTTTATTATGTTACTCTCAACTTTACTTATTTCTGGTGCTTTATAAATATACATTTCTAATTTACAGCAAATTACAGATGGTCACTAACAGTAGTTTGTTACCAGATAATGAACATATAGACTGTGCTGTAACTTTCATCTTTTTTCCAACAAGAACTGAGTGAAGGACATTCTTCTCAAACTGCTTCATCACAATGCTGACCGCAGGACACTCTTCCAGACTACTTCACTGTGATGCTCCTGTCAGTAACTCTTCTCCTATCTTGAGACTTTGAGAAGAGACTGAATTGTCATGGCAGTGGCTGACAAAGCCTTATCACACTTCCTATAGTCAAGAAAGGCCTCAAATGGTTAAAAATTAATGCAACTAGTTAGGCAGTGGGATTTACCAGTACCTAATTAGAGGAAAATGATATTCCACTGCGCAGTTTCTAGGGTTAGTACAGTTTGTTAACTGACGGGGCTTTGACATATATGCAAATATGCAGCCTTGACCAGAAAAAGGCACAAAGCATTAGGGCTGCCACTTGTTGAAGCAGTATAAGTGGTTCTCAGATAACAAAATGGCTGGGGAAGATCTTTAGCTGTAACAGCAGCTTCCATACTCTGACATTTAAAGTTAAATGTAGTCTTCATAGGAGGAGTATATCCAAGATAATAAGGTTAAAGATGGTAAATAGTCTTGTAAAATTGCATATAAAAGAGTTCTGTTGAATAGAAGCAAATACAGTCGCTGCTTGTAGAGAGTCAGTTTGGTAAAGAACAACTTTGAGAAATGTTGATAGAAGCCTCCATATCAGGGTGATCCAGACTTTGGTATCCATCATGAGATAGGAGCAAATGGTCTGACCCATATCAATTAAGACCCCCAGGTAATTATAGCCATGTGTTATATATCAAAATGGAGTGTTAAATACGCAGATATTAAGGTATTCAACAGCATTCCTGTGGATATTCAGACTAAAGCAGATAGAAGACCCCTTCCTATCAGCAGGGTAGTGCTGTATAACTGGCACAGACATTAAGCCTATAGTATATTTACACAATATGTATTGTGAACGCCCAAGGACAAGTGATAAAGGGGTCTGCTAAATATTATGAGATCATGGGATAACCAAAAGCTATCCATGGACTGATCACACTGTCACATGATTAAGCTGATTGGATGAGCACATAATCAATTAATGATATAGTTGGTTTGTAACAGCAAATGTGGGTTAAAAACAAAATGTTTAAAAAGTATATGTTTTCCTTTGTTCAGTGGAGAAGTCCCTGGACTAGATTACAAGAACACCCTGCTATTCATAGTAACGTGTAAATCTAGCTTGTCCAGTGTCCCCTCACAGTCTCATATCTGAACCTGAACCTGAAGGATAGGTAGTAGGGGCAACACAGTTACGGGCCACCATGAGGTGCATCTCACTTAAGAAGTGAAGACCTCCTGGATTGTTAAACTTAACTAGAAGTAACTACAAGTCACAGACCTGTGAAAGTTGTCACCAACATGTAGGACTTAGCTGAAATGACGGACAGATGCAACTGATAGTTAAGGATAAAAGCACAGAGGCATCATCCAAGTCATGCCTTGAGGAAAGGGCAGGGGTACCTCTAAGAACAGCCTAATCCTAGAAAGGAAACAAACAATAAAAAGATGGCCACTTAAGAAAAGGAACCAGACTGGGGACCAGAGGGATCTCTTACATGATTCCCAGCCGGAAAGCAAAAGAAAGTAACTGATTGAAGGATTAAAACGAACTGGAACCCTATGAATCCTTCCACCACACAAAAAGAATGGTGCAGCAATTAAAAGACAGACAAAGAGGGCAAGGCCTTAGTGCTAGTACTTCAAGCACATGTAAAATTAACAAAACACGTAAATCAATTAACAGAGAGACAAAGGATGGCCAAAGTAATAAAAACCAAAAGAACTGCGGATGCTGTAAATCAAGAACAAAAACAAAAACAAAAACAAAAACAAAAGTTTCTGGAAAAGCTCAGCAGGTCTGGCAGCATCTGTGAAGGAGAAAACAGAGTTAACGTTTCGGGTCCGGTGACCCTTCCTCAGAACGGAGTAACGCTGGCTATGCTAGCATTACTGGCCCTAGAATCAATTACAACAGTCCCTCTTCCCCAAGGAACTGATTTGAGTATACTGGGAGAAGCACTGGGATATAATCGTGGCCAAGGGGATGGGCCTCCGCCATATGTACCCATCCCTCCCATTAAAGTGAAATATATTCTTCCAACCCCAGCTGTATACCAAATACCCAGATTGGCAGGGTTGTTTGCCAGGAGGCCACACCTAGGCATACCACAAACAATCACCCATCATTCCTGCTACTCCAGCCCAAAGCACCCAGGTTTGTCACCAGAGACACATTAAAGATGAGCAGCCCACTCTAAAGCCTGGACATATTAACAAAATGTTAGGGCTAAAAGTGAGGAAATTGCGGATTTGGTACAAAATGTATAACAGGGACACTGCAAGGTTGTTCCACACAAAAATCCCAGAGATATACTGGGCAGGCTTGTCACAAACACACCAAGACAGAGCCTGGTGTGCTGACCTAGCAGCAAGCCCACAAGCATGAGACTAATCATATCAGGCATTTAAGGCTCATGTTACTAAACCCATGGGACCAATCCCCATAAATTGTTTCCTGGTCATGGGCACCTCCAAACAGAAAGGACAGAGCGTCACCGACTACAGAAATCAAAAATCTGAAGCCTTCCAAGCCCAGAGTGAGATAACAAATGCTGACAGAAAGAAACGAGCATTCTTCCAAATGTATAAAGATGGCCTCAGCCCTGCTCATCAGGCAACCGGTAAAACGGAACTGGTCACACATAATAATTACGATGATTTAGAACATTACCCAATCAGAGTGGATAACACACAGTCAACCAAGTCAGCAGCCACAGAGATTGAGATTAGAATCATAGAATTCCTACAGCGTGGAAGTAGGCCACTCAACTTATTGAGTCCACAGTAACCTCCAAAAAGCATCCCACTCAGATCCACCCCGCTACCATAACCTTGCGCTTCCCATGGCCAATCCACCTAGCCTGCACATCTCTGGACACTACGGGCAATTCAGCATGGCTGATCCACCTAACCTGCGCATCTTTGGACTGTGGGAAGAAACCAAAGCACCAATAGGAAACCCACAGAGACACAAGGAGAATGTGCAAACTCCACACAGACAGTCGCCTGAAGCTGGAACTGAAGCCTGGCACAGTGAGGCAGCAGTGCTAACCACTGAGCCATTGTGTGTCTATTAAGGTTGAATGAATAATTTCTGCAATTAATGATAAGGAATAGTCACGTCATAATTACAGTAGACCAAGACACCACCATGCTGAAGGTAGAGCCCCTTTGCATGGCTTCAGGAAGAGATGTACTAAGTGTAATTATCCAGAGCATGTTTGAGGACTGCTGGGATAAAGAGTTGGAAAGGAAGGACAGGGCCCTGACAGTGAAATGTAGGAGATAAGATTACTATGAACCTTAGAAATATGATGAATCAACAACTGCTGATTATTATCAAAGAGTTATCCAAAAGCCAAGGACACCGACACCAAGCTATGGGTAACAACATCAATATGGTGCTAGTAGTGCAAAGCATTAATAGACACAGGAGTGTTGGTGTCAGTTACAGATTTAGAACTGCCATTCACTAAATATAAAGTTTGGATACAAGGGGTGGGAGGGAAGAAAACAAAAGCATATAACAGCTATAAGCAATTATTAGAGATCGATGGCTTAATGATCCCCACACATTTTTGGGTGTGCAGGAACTCTGGGGGTACAGCTGGGAATAGATATTCTCACATTGATGAGAGCAGTAGAAGGTACTAGTCAACAAGCAACTACCAACTTACCTTATTCCAGATGTAAGCCAAAAAAGTCCACAAGCACAAAGTATGCCCCATTATCAATGTGGATTCTCTGCTTGCAGTGGAAAAAGCTTTTTCAGGGCAGTGTCTGAGCAAGAATTTCCAGCTCCAAGATGCAGGTCACCACCAGGATTAGAGAGATGATCTTTTCATTCATTCATGGAATCAGGGTGTTGCTGGCCCAGCCAGTATTTATGGTTCATCCCAAGTTGCCCTTGAGAAAGTGGTGGACAGCTTCCTTCTTGAACTGCTGCAATCCATGTGCTGTAGGTAGACCCACAATGCCATTGGGAGTTCTAAGATTTTGACCCAGTGACAGTGAAGAAATGGTGATATATTATCACATCAGGATTGACAAAGGTTTGGAAGGAAACTTGCAGGTAGTGGTGTTCCCATGTATCTCCTCCCCTTGTCTTTCAAGACAAAAGTGGTTATGGGTTTGGAAGGTGCTGTCTAAGCAGTTTGGTGATTTTCTGTACCATACCTTGGTTCAGATTATTGCTACTGAGTGTTGATGGTGGACGGAATGGATGTTTGTGATGTGATACCAATCAAGCAGGCTGCTTTGTTCTGGATGGTGTCAAGCTTCTCCAGTGTTGCTTGGATGAGTGCAGATCCAGCAAATAGGGAAGTACTAAACTGCACACTCATTTGTGTCTTGTAGAAGGTAGACATGCTTTGGAGAACCGGTGAGTTAGTTGATGCAGTATTCCTAGCCTCAGATTGTCTCTTGTAGCCACAGTATTTATATGGCTATTCCAGTTCCTTATCAATGGTAACCCCGAAGGTGTTTATTTTGGGGATTAAGCAACCACAATGCCATCGGAGTGTCAAGCGACAATGGTTAGAATGTCTTTTGTTGGAGATGGTAATTACATGGCATTTGTGTGGTAAGAATGTTATTTGCCACTTTTCATCCCACGCCTGGACATTCCACAGATCTTGTTGCAGTTGGTCATGGACTACTTGAGTGTTTGAGGAATTGTGAACGGTGTTGAATATTGTGCAATCATCAGCGAACATCCCCACTTCTGTCCTTATGATGGAGGGAAGACAAAGCAGCTAAAAATAGTTGGGCCTAGGACATTACCCTCAGGAATTCCTGCAGTGATATTCTGGAACTGAGATAATGGACCCTCAACAACCACATTCATCTACCTTTGTGCTGCTTGTGTCGGACTCCCACTGACTCCAGTTTTGCTAGGGCTCCTTGATGTCACCTTTGGCCAATTGCAGCCCTTGATGTCAAGGACTATTACACTCACCTCCCCTCTGGAATTCAGCCAATGACTGGTGAATCTATGGAATTCACTGCCACAGAAAGCTGTGGAGGCCAGGTCATTGAGTACATTTAAGACTGAGATAGGTAGGTTCTTGATTATCAAGGGGATCAAGGGTTTATAGGGACAAAGCAGGACAATGGGGTTGAGGAACTTATCAGCCATGATTGAATAGCAAAGCAGACTCAATGGGCTGAATGGCCTAATTTCTGCTCCTATGTCTTATGACAATGTTAACATATAGGAAGTGGAAGATTTTCAGCTACTTGAAGATCCCAGGAGAAGTACCCTAGATAATAGGATTTCAATAATGTGGAACTCCTTGTTAATGGACACAAAGCATGATTAAACTTGATGCAGGAAAAGCTGTCAGATGCTAGATAAAACACAAAAGAACTGTGGATGCTGTAAATCAGAAACAAAAGCAGAAATTGCTGGAAAAGTTCAGCGTTAATGTTCTGAGGAAGGGTCACCGGATCTGAAACGTTAACTGATTTCTCTTCAGAGATGCTGCCAGACCTGCTGAGATTTTCTAGCAATTTATGTTTTTATTCCTGTCAGATGCAATGTATTTGCTGACAGCAGGGCTCTTCCAGACTTCCACAGTTTAGGCCTATAACCCAGAAGCTGCCTCAGTGAGAGTCTGTGGTTGCAGACTGCAAAACTTCTTTAAAGTACAAGAAATTTCACAAACTTTCTACGTCCTTCTGAATCAAAGTTTATGAAGCAAGGAAGTTGCACAGCAATACAACTTCAATACTCCCTGGTGGTACAGAAAATCCTACCAGATTCAGACCACTTTCTGGCAGTCTCTGCGAATGATGTTCCACACCAGTAGACGTGAGGTGGTGACCCAGATCATATGATACCTGTTCTGGGAACTGGTAGATAAAAACATAAACCAGGTCAGCACTATGTACAGCAGCCAGCCATAACAGGAGACTAGAACCTCGTGCTCCTCTTCCAAGAGACAGAAGAGAGTTTCTGCCAATATACCATAAACCATGTGACCAACTCTGGACTTGTATAGTTCTTCCACGAGAAAAAGATGATTAGCAGCCAAGATACTACAGGGATGGCACAACCCAATGCAGTCACAAGGTTCTTTGACATCCTGAATTATCAAGAATATTCCCACGAAAAATGAGCTTGCCTATGGAGCCACAAGCAATGAGGAACCTCCAGGAAGAGCATTCAACTCCATTCCAGATAGTGACCTGAGTATGCAAGTCCTAGGGGTGCCAGAGCCCAGTGAAACTGAAAAACAAACTGGGATGATGGCAATTTCTGACTCCAATCCAGAGACTCAAGAGGACAATGCGAGTTCATCCATCAGTTCACAAGCAGAGGATGTAACAGAAGCATCCCTAATGGCACCATAGGATCCCACAACAGTGGGTGCTCTACAGATTCATTCTGACAAGAAAGTGGAATACATTGCAGCCCTAGCAGTGTTGAAAGAAGAACCACTTCTAACCAAACATGTGAAATAATAGTCACTTCATACTAGACAGGAAGAAATCCAGCCAGATTTGGCCAAATACCAACTAGGGTAGACACAACAACTGGGTTATCCCATCAGCACGGGCAGCACTTATCACATTAAGGATATAAAATGTAAACATATTAATAATTAGAAAGGCAAAACACTTAGGAACAGGATAAGTATTTGGGGAAAAGTGTAATAAAAGGCAACAGCTATCAATAGCATAATCTCCCTGCTCTGTATACAATATACATAAATTAGTAAACATTTCTGGTTGCCAAGAATTATGCCATATTCTTCTCTTGGCATGATATTTAGAACAGTTAGGTCCTGTTTTCTTTTTTAGTTTATAACTTCTTATGACATTGTAATAGGCCCTCTTTTCTTCATTGCTTCTGTTATTGTCTTAACATAGGTTCCAAAAATGGAATCTTCCTTACTACATTTCAAAGCCATCTCCAGTTACACAAATCTATCCTTTATTTGTATACAAAGTAAACAACATCTTATAAACTTTCAGTCGCAACTGTAGAGAATGCTGTCCATTCCTCCAATTATCAAATGCTCAGAAATCGGCTTCTCTATCTGGAAATTACTTACTGGACAAAACCACAATCTCTAGCATCTTCTTCTCTATCTTTCTTTAGTTCCCTTTCTCTTCTGATTCAATCAACAGCAAGGGAACTTACTCTCATTGGATTCTAAGGATGGTTACACTGGTTATCCTCACCAACATCGTCCCCTACATAAACACATAAATAAATAGCTAAAGCCTATTGTCCACCACATAGATGGAAAACATTGCTCTATATGAAGCTATAAACCAACATAATTCATTATCTTATAAGGCAAAAAGGTAAAAACAGTGGAAAATAAATAAATATATATATTTAATACATAGATTCACTGTCCCCTTACGTTTTTCTTGTAAGTAATAATCAATTACTACCTGTATATTGTCTGAAAATTACACATCAGCAAAGATCACATGGTTAGTTCTTTAAATAACCACTTAATGACCACAGAAAAGGCAGAGTCTATTTCATGTATTCAAGCACAGATGCTGCTAAAATGCCACTATCTTTCTATTCAAATTTTCTAAATCCTCCAACGATCACTGTCCATGAAAATGCAATCACTGGGACTCAGAGCTGGAGAATAAAGGACATTTTAATGTAATTCAGCATTTAATTTGGAATTTTTCAATCATAGCAAAAGTCAGCTGAGTTTGAATATACAACTCTTATGCAATTAGTTTGTTTTTTTAAAAATAGTAAACAGTTCACAGAATTGCATACTGTTCTGATTTCACTTTTTTGAAACATCTAACCTATCAAATGCCCATTATGAATTACGTTTTATGATTAAATGTACAATGTTACATTGGTCAGTAACATTTGTGGAAATGAAGAATTATTTTCTGTAGCAATAGATCATTTATTTGATTATCAGTGCTAATTCAATTTACCTAAAGGTACTCTTGCAGCACTTGCATCAGGGTTTATCCAAAATGACAGCCATGATAGGACAACTATCAGAAGAGTTGGAGCATAAACTCCCATCATGTAATATCCAACTTGTCTTCTTAATGTAAATATCACTTCCACACAGGTGTAATATCCTTTAATAAAAAGGAAGTAAGTTAAGTGATAGAATCTTTCCTGCAGAAAAAATAAAACATTTAATGGCAATATTGCAGCTGGTACATTGAGAGAATGAATTTCAAAAGCTAACAGCATAATTCAATTGATCTCATTTTTATACTTCAACTTTTTTAACAAGCTAATCAATGTTTTTAATAATATTTAAATATCTCAATGATGGTTACATTCTTCGTAAACATTGTGATTATGGTTTACTGTAACATAAGAACCAAGAATTTTTCATCTCTTTGGAATTGATGAAATGGCTCTTTCAAAGAACCATCACAGTACCATGGGCATTGTGGATCTGCTAATGTCCTTTATCGTTCCATTCTATGACACTATAGCATGATAACAATACTGATATGCATCTCTGTTAGTTAAATTGACCGGTAGTTAAAGTGATCCAACAATAGCTAGAAAAGAGACAACAAGGTGCAGGGCTGGATGAACACAGCAGGCCAAGCAGCATCATAGGAGCAGAAAGGCTGACGTTTCGGGCCTAGACCCTTCATCAGAAAAGGGGGAGGGGAAGGGGGTTTTGAAATAAATAGGGAGAGAGTGGGAGGCGGATAGAAGAGGGATAGAGGAGAGGAAACAAACAGGTCGAAGAGGCGGGGATGGAGCCAGTAAAGGTGAGTGTAGGTAGGGAGTTAGGAAGGGGATAGGTCAGTCCAGGGAGGACGGACAGGTCAAGGGGGCGGGATGAGGTTGGTCGGTAGGAGATGGAGGTGCGGCTTGAGGTGGGAGGAGGGGATAGGTGGGAGGAAGAACAGGTTAGGGAGGCAGGGACGAGCTGGACTGGTTTTGAGATGCGGTAGGGGGAGGGGAGATTTTGAAACTTGTGAAATATCCCCTCCTCCCACCTCAAGCCGCACCTCCATCTCCTACCGACCAACCTCATCCCGCCCCCTTGACCTGTCCGTCCTCCCTGGACTGACCTATCCCCTTCCTAACTCCCTACCTACACTCACCTTTACTGGCTCCATCCCCGCCTCTTCGACCTGTTTGTTTCCTCTCCACCTATCCTCTCCTCTAACCCTCTTCTATCCGCCTCCCACTCTCTCCCTATTTATTTCAAAACCCCCTTCCCCTCCCCCTTTTCTGATGAAGGGTCTAGGCCCGAAACGTCAGCCTTTCTGCTCCTATGATGCTGCTTGGCCTGCTGTGTTCATCCAGCTCTACACCTTGTTGTCTCGGATTCTCCAGCATCTGCAGTTCCTACTATCTCTGATTCAATAGCTAGAAAAGGTTATATTTTGTTGCAATAGCTAAAAAAACGAAGGTTACAAATTAGACTTCAATTGTGCCTTTTCCTGCGCAGAAAACTGAGAGAAAGGATGTAAAATTTGGCTAGTGATCCTTTACCCCAAGAACACCTCAAATATAAGCATTATATCAGCCTCAGCTAATTTTCAGACCTCGGCTGTGGCTTCTAAGATAAATTAGACCCCTTACATGTGTTAATGCCTGTTAAAGAGTCTTTTCTTTGAGAACATTCAGTACTGAGTGGAACAACTCCAGTATGTTGTTCTGTTTAGTGTTTATTTTACTTTACATGCAGCACCAAGGCAAGATTTTAAAAAAAAACATCTTAAGCTGGAGCCTGTGGTGCAGCTGGAACATTTTCCAACTCTATAGCATTCCTTGAAGTCATTCTCAACCTTTACCCTCCCATTCTACCTCCACTAGGAGTCCAGTATTGGAGAACACCTTCCAAGCTATCCCAAAAACACCCTCTGAAGGATTTCTTTGGTAATCCTCCAACTATCAATGAGCTTAAGTGGCCCATTCAGGACACAATCCTTATTATTCTGCAGACCCACTTCCATATGGGACTCAGATCATATTTATTTATTCTAATGCAGTCTATCCATTTGTTTACTTTGTTGTGACTTCCACTCTCATTCAGATATAAAGACCTTGTCTTATCATCTTTGTAACATTTAGTCTTGACTGTTGGTGTGTTATTAGCTTTTTCACTCTGTCTTGTAATTATTCCGGACCTGTATAAAGGACTGGTTCAGCCTCAATAACACATTGTGCTCAACTCTGGGCCCCACTCTTTAGCAAAGGTGTGAAGTATTTAAAACAAAAGTAGAAAAGATTCACAAGAATTGTTCCAGGGAAGTAGAAAACTGTTACTATTTCAGGAAGGTTCAAGAACAGATGGTACAGATTCAAAGACTTGGAGACAATAAGGACTGCAGATGCTGGAAGCCAGCGTCTATAGATGTGAGTCTGGAAAAGTACAGCAGGTCAGACAGCATCTGAGGAGCAGGTAAATCAATGTTTCAGGCCAAAACCCTTCATCAACCCTGAAGGGTTTCAAACCAAAAATGTTGATTTACCTGCTCCTTGGATGCTGTCTGACCGCTGCAGCACAGATTCAAGTTCACTGGCAAAAAAAACGTGAGGAGCAACCTTATCGTGCAGTGAATGATTAGAATCTCAGTTCCAGAGCATGGTATAGATAATGTTATTGGGGATTTGAAAAGAAAAATAAAAAATCAGAGGAGAGGCAGAGAAGTGGCACTTAATTATTTGCTCCTTCAGAGGGCTACAAGAGGCACATAGGGCTGAATGGCCTATTTTGGTTCTGCAACCATTCTGTGACTCTGAATTATGATGATTCTGGCACTTATTTTGTCACCATAAGCATATAAGAAAGTAAAGTCACCATAATCCCAGAGGACTATAGCGCTGCTCTCTCACTAGAGAGACATAACACATGGGGAGTTTAACTTCAGGGTTACCTTTCCTCAGATAAGAGGCAAGATTGAGAAGAAGATGGGACTTCCGTGGTAACCTCAGCTGATGCGGAATTGAACCCATGCTGTTGGTGTCCATCTGCACTTCTACCCACCACTCCAGCCAACTAAATTAATCAAACCCATAAGCATTTACAGCCAATAAAATGGTAGGTAGCTGTCCATAACAACATTGAAAATGTCTACGGCAATATCATTTGGAAATATGAAAACTAAATAACTAACTGATCATCCTTCATAATATTGCATGTTGTGAAGTCAGAACAGCAGGTTAGCTCTCCTATTAATATTCCTACCACAATTGTTCAAAATACATAATATTCGTCCAAACAGTTATGAGACATTGCCTTTCGCAGCCAAGTCTTCTCCTCAGAAGACCTTTCCATGAGGAAGGTATGGAGTTCAATAACCCTGGGATTAGTGCTAAGACCCTTGTTAGTCTACATAAATGACATTGTTTCAAAAATGCCACATAAAATGAATAACTTGGCACTATAACTAATCTGTTCCTCTGCTGCTAGCCAACTGCACTTACTGCTCATTTAATTAATACTAAAATGGAAATCCCAATATTAACAGGTTGTGTGGAAAGTGACTTCAGATGCAAACCATCATTTGGGACACTGTGAATAGTTTGTCTTTTCTGAATTTAACTGTTACTTGGCCCCAGCGCAGTTATTGTAACACTGCACCATTTTGTTTTCTCAGATTGGGATTTTTTTCTTGTATGTGTGCACATTATATTTCAAGATGGGTGGATTTATGTATATGTATTTATACTGTTTAAACTTTTTGTTAATAATCTTTACATCTTTGATTGAGTGTGTTTTGGTTGCAATAATCTAGATCTTTATTTGTTACTTAAGGAACTTGCCTGACCTGCTTCTAGTAATGAGCTATATATACACAGTCTGATAGTAATATTTCATCTCCCTTTGTAAACTCAGACTTTGTTGTGGAGGAATGGGACAGGAAAAGGAATCAGTTCATCCCTCAATGTTAAATATTATCCTTTTTAAAACCTCAACAAAATCTGATTCTTCTATAGTCACAGCAGATAAACAGTTAAAGACTTACTGAATTGGCAAATACATCCTTTTTTGAAAAAATACACTTCTGTTATGGTCAGACAAGGGGTGGAAAAAGAGTGAAGTCACAATCTTACAGTTTAAACAATATACATTTCTCATCAGTACTTGTCTTTGTAGTAAGCACGTAAAATGTAGAATCACTTTAGTTCAATGTAACACTGAGCTTATTATATGCCACTAATCACTTTCTGCTATTAGTTTAAATTCCCTAAAATATTTCTGAGCTGAAGCACATAAAGATGCAGCAAGAATACCACACTTCTGAACTCCTCTGAAGAAAAGGTAGTTATATTTCTAGTAGCGTTTTGGAAAATTAGAATAAAAGGTCCCAGTGGTTTTATAGAGGAATTTATTGACTGCAGTAAACACTTCCTCATTTGTATTTTGTCAATCATCTAAATATTGAAGGTTTCTAAAGAATCAAAGTTTTTGGAGCCTGTATTGGCTACCACGGCTTGAACAGTATGCTCCAGAAAATCCTACCCAGATGGACATTGGAGCTGGGAGGGTACAGTGACAAAATGTGAAAAAGCATGTGAAAAAAAATTCCTTACACTTCTTGACAAGGACAAAATAGGCATTCATTTCATCTTTAGCCAGTTTAGTTCGGGGAAAGAATCTCTCCCTAAAATTGCTGCAGCTTTGAAATGATGCGCAACTATTATCATACAAGTGCTTGGCAGATGTTTATACAATTCCCTAGGCTACTATTTTAATGGAGCCATTAACCTGTTTACTTTAATGTCTCAAGTAAAATATTAGGCAAAGGAATTGGATGCAAACAGGTTTCCCAGCAAGTATTTACACAAGATGAATTCAGGCCTTTGATGAGACCTTTTATGTATATTTGGACTGTCTGAGGAAAATTGAACATCAAAACAAGCTGAAATTTGATCATAAAGAACGCCTGTTCCAGCTCAGTCTGGATGTGCTCATATATTTCTTTTTAACAATCTAAAAATGTTTAAACTGACAGCATGTTTCTCTACTGTTGCAAGTGGATTTTAACTTCAGTTGCTCAGATTGGAAAATATTCTATGTAACATGCTGAAACCACACTGCGCCTCAAAACAGAGACTTGAGTAACATAGTCTCTATGCAAAGCCTATATCTTCAAGAGTGTATGAAATGTAGCATGTAATTCTAATGTGAATAATTCTCACCAGTGCCCTTATAATACTTTGTGCAGTTTCCATACTCAATATCTTCTTGCTTAATATCAAACTGTGGCAATGCAATTTGCTCCATCTGAACAGGGTCTTTAGATTGCCAGATGAATCGAAGGTCGTCTGTAGTATAGCCAACTGCAAAAGAAAAAGAAATGAATGTAATTGATGAAGTAGGTGCACCTATTGGAAATCTTATATATTATCAGTAACCAAGATGTTCTTACATAAAGTAAAAAGAGATACTGCTGGAAATAGTCAGCAAGTTTGGCAGCATCAGTGGAGAGTTGAGTCAAATACGTCACATCTTCAGCACAGTCATGTTCGACTCAGGATACTGACTTTACACAGGTGCTGCCAGATCTGCTGACTGTTTCCAGAACCAGTATTAGTTTGATTTTATTTAGAATCTTGGTATTCTTGTTGAGAAGAAGGGGAGAAAGAGATTCCTGCTCATCCCTGCCTATGTTTATTTCATGAACCTAATTCTGGAGTTAATGTAAATTTACATAAATAGGGTGGGAATCAGGAACTACAGTGCCTCAGGGACAGCTAGATCAGTTCACAGGCTTCCTTAAACACTTTAAATTCTGAATCTTGTCACATGTTGGCAATATATGAGTTTTGTTGCATTTCATGGACAGGCTACACAAGGCTTAGTGACACCACAGTGTGGAGCTGGAGGAACACAGCAGGCCAGACAGCATCAGAGGAGCAGGAAAGTTGATGTTTCAGGTCAGGATCCTTCTTCAGAAATGGGGAGGAGGAAAGGGAGCTGGGAAACAAAGACAGAGAGGAGGGGGGTTGCTGGGGAAGGTAAGTGGGATGGTGATAGGTGAGTGCAGGTAGGGAGTGGTGGGGATTGGTCAGTGGGATGGGTGGGGTGGATAGGTGGGAGAGAAGATCGACAGGTTGTGTCAGGTCAAGGAGGCAGGGATGAGGAGGAGGGTTAGACATGGGACGAGGCCGGAGGTGGGGAGATTTTAAAACTGGTGAATTCCATGTTTAGGCTATTGGGCTGTAGGCTCCCAAGGCAGAATATGAGGTGCTGCTCCTTCAGTTTGCAGGTGGCGTCATTGTGGAGGCTCAGGATGGACATGTCATCCGTGGGGTGGAGTGGGGGGGAAATGAGTTAAAATGGTTGGCGACCAGAAAGTATTGTCGTTTCTCGTGTACAGAGCGCAGATGCTCTCTGTAAGGCTCAGTGAGTTTTCTCACACCACCATCCCAAACTGGTTTCATGGACAACCTGCCACACCCCCACGGTACTCCTCATGTCTGATGCCAGCTGGATTCTACCAGTCACCATACTTGGAAGAACTCGCCACTGCCAGGATATTTCAAAATAGACCACCATCACTTTTGCCAATTCCATCTTTAAAAGGCTGTTGTGTACACGGTGAGCACTGTGAGCCCACAGCTGCCCTGCACTAATTAGACAGGAGGAAATTTGCACTCTGCTTTGTGGGCAGGCTATTGAAGGTCCTGGTAAATAGGGTGGTGCATAGCTTGAATGTCCCATTCTCCTGTACCAACAGAGGAGGCCATCCTATCAGACCCTAGCAGCATGGTCCAAGGTTTCATGTGGGTCATTGCAGGTCTCAGCTGTCTGGAGGAATTTCCAGCAGACTTATGGAAGAAGATCAGTGATCTTCTCCACTCCACTAGCATTAAGGGGTCACTCTGCTACCCCTCACTTACCCTATTTTTACTACTGTTCCTGCCTACCATAAAGGCGAAGCTCTACGTCTTTCATTAATTGCATGCAGCATCTGCCTTCACATGCTCTCACTCACTCCGTTCCATGGACTAGTAACCCTGTAAGCTCTGTGTTGCCTTTTCACTCCCTTGCAGCACCACACCATTTTTCCCTTACCTGCACCAGCACTAACAACTTTGAGGGGAGTACAGGAGCGGAGGGACCTCAGAGTTCACATGCATGATTCTCTGAAGGTGACCAGGTAAGTTGAAACAGAAGGCCTACAGGATCCCCTCCAAATAATTGGTCAAACCACATTTGTAGTATTGCGTTCAGTTCTGGGCATCTTATTTAAGCAAGGATGTTAAAGCCCTGGATAGAGCGCAAAGGAGATTTACCAGAATGATACCTGGAATGACAAATTTTAGATACAAGGAAAGATTAGAGAGATTGGATTATTCTCCTTAGAGCAGAGAAGATTAGGAGGTGACATTAGGATGATTTTGAATATCTCAATAAGGATTCCTAGGCTGGGTCTGTAGCAGGTGGTGAGGGAGCCAACAAGAGGGAGAAACATATTTGACGCCATTCTTACTAATCTGCCTGCTACAGATGCATCTGACCATGACAGTATTGGTAAGAGTGACCACTGTACAGTCCTTGTGGAAGCGAAGGCCCACCACATTGAGAATAACTTCCATCATGTTGTGTGACACTATTACTGTGGTAAATGTGACAGATTTTGAACGTATGAAGGAACTCAAGGCTGGGCATCCGTGAGGTGCTGTCAGCTGTCAACAGTAGATTTGTACTCCAGCATGATCAGCAACCTCATGATCCAGCATATCCCCTATTCAACCATTACCATCAATCCTAATTCAAAGGAGAGTGCAAGATAGCATGCCACGAGCAGCAGCAGGCATGCCTAAATGAGGTGTCAACCTGGTGAAACTACTTGCTGCCAAACAGCATAAACAGTAAGTGATAGACAGAGCTAAGCGATCCTGCAACCAATGGATGGGATCTAAGCTCTGCAACTCTGTCACATCCAGTCGAGAATGGTGGTAGACAATTAAAACAACTCACTGGAGGAGAAGGCTCCACAAATATCAGCATCCTCAATGATGGAAAAGCCCAAGATGTCACTGCAAAACATAAGGCTGAAGTATTTGAAGCAATCTTCAGCATTAATTGTGTAGTGGATGGTCCATCGTGGCTTCCTCCGGTGGTCCCAATATCACATATACCAACTTCAGCCAATTTGATTCACACCATGCGACTTCAAGAAATAGTCGGAAGCACTGGATACTGCAAAGGCTATAGGCCCTGTCAACAGGGCCACTGACCTCCTGACTTCATTACAGCCTCAGTTCAAACATGAAAAAAAGAGAGGTGAATTCTAGTGTGAGAGTGACAGCTCTTGACATCAAGGCTACATTTGACCAAGTGTGGCATTGTGGAGCCCTAGCAAAGCTGGAATCAAGGAGTATCAGGGGCTTATTAGAGATCACTGCTTTCAGCTCCCGATCATCTTTGCAGGAGTTCCTCTGGGTAATGTCCAAGCCCCAACCATCTTCAGTTGCTTCATCAATGACCTTTGGTTCACCATAAAGTCATAAGTGGGTATGTTCACCAATGACTGTACAATGTTCAGCACCATTCTTGACTCCTCAGATACTGAAGCAACCAAATGCAACAAAACCTGGACATTATCCTGACTTGGGTTGACAAATGTAAGTAACATTTGCACAAATACCAGGCAATGACCATCTCAAATAAGAGACAAACTAACCTCCACTCCTTGATATTGAAAGGTGTCACCATCATTAATACCCTATTATCAACACCCTAGGGATTACCATCGGCCAGAAACTCCTTGCCACATAACTCACCTCCTCATTCTACAAAGCCTGCTTAGCATCAACAAGGCAAGACAGTGAGGAATGTGATGAAATACTGCTCACTTGTCTGGATGGGTGCACCTCCAACACACTCAAGAAGCTTGACAAAGCAACCAGCTCGATTGGCACCACATTCACAAGCATTCACTCCCTCCATCAATGATACACAGTAGCAGCAGTGTGTACTATCAACAAGAAGCACTGTAAAAACTCACCAAAGATCCTTAGTCAGCACCTTCCAAACACATGGCCATTTCCATCCAAAAGGACAAAGGCAGCAGACACTAGGATCACAACAACCTGCAAGTTCCCCTCCAACCCACTCACCATGCTGACTTGGAAATATATCGCCATTCTTTCCTGTTGCTGGGTCAAAATCCTGGAATTCCCTACCTAAGGGTATTGTGGATCTACCTACAGCATATGGAATCCAGTGCCTCAAGAAGGCAGCTCATCAAGAACAGCATAGGACAGGCAATAAACGCTGGCCAGCCAGTGACACTCACATCCCATGAGTGAATAACACAAAACACTGTAAAAGGATCCTGACAATAGTTTTCCATAAGCATGAACCTGTCATTTTTAAAGGAGCATTGCCAAATGTTTGATTACCTGACTTTTGCTACAACAGGCCACAAAATTCTCTTTTGATTATTGAGTTATTAAAACTCGTCAAATATCTTTTCATACCTGGTGATATGGGCGGCATGGTGGCTCAGTGGTTAGCACTGCTGCCTCACAGCGCCAAGAACCCATGTTCAATTCCACTCTCGGGCGACTGTGTGGAGTTTGTACATTCTCCCAGTGTCTGCGTGGGTTTCCTCCGGATGCTCCGGTTTCCTCCCACAGTCCAAAGATGTGCAGGTTAGGTGGTTTGGCCATGCTAAATTGTCCATAGGTGTTCAGGGATGTGTGGATTAGGTGGGTTATAGGGGGATGGGTCTGGGTGGGATGCTCCGAGGGTTGGTGCGGACTTGATGGGCCAAAGGGCCTGTTTACACACTGTTTACACAATCTATGAAATATATAGTACAGCAACTCTTTTTCTTCCATGTATAACTGTTTAATTGATATCGAACAAAATAAACTAAAATTTTCCTGATCCCCTGCTGGAGCAAGTGGAAGGGACAGAAAAACAGTGGGAATTCTGTTAGAATTTATTACCAGCACTTCCCCACTCTGAGAAGTTTCACAGGATGTTATCTGGAAAGCCAATTGCTTGCCTGCTGCTTGGGAGTAGGGAAGCTAATTCAACAGTCATGGTCCCCATCATGGGCAGTTTTGTGGCCCAACAGCAAATTGCCAGAGGTGGTGGTTGTCCACCATGTGGGGTGGTTGCCAGCTCTTTGCAGGCAGTCTCTGCAGGTCTCTGGGAGAGTCAACAGAGCAAGAAGTTACATCGTCAAAGTTGGGGCTGTAGGCAGATATGAGTTCCCCAGCAATCCAACAAGCCAACTGAACAGCAATCTCCTTCCATCTTGCAGTCTCTGAAATATTTATTTATTTTTGTGCCTCAATTTTGAGGCATGCTCATGGTCTCCTACCTATCTGCCCTTCAGCATATGCCTCGCTCTCCCTGTGGGATTTCAGAGGTGCCAGATCTGTTAGCCATATGATGGCACCTCTTACTATCCTTTCTAGGATGATGAATGTGGTGATGGCCAATTAAAAGGCCACCTCTGGGAAGATAGATCCAATGTCTGGCTCTGGCTTCACACAATTGTGGACTTGGAGCACTCATTTAGTTCTGAAGGGCTTAGGGAAACCCTGCCTTAGAAGCCACTTTGCACACAAATAACCAGAATTAAAATATATTGCTAACCAAGTCAATAATATTTTTAGTTTTTAAAGCTGTGGGCTAGAAATTACATTCAACTGTTATTAGTGGAAAATATTTAATGCACACTTCTTTACTTGGATATTTCTTTACTTACTATTTTTACAAGTAATTTAAGTAAAATGATTTAAAATATAATAAGGACCCATTTATCTGTTAGGATGACCACCAATAACTTCTAACTTCCCACAGAATTGTTTCAGTTGAAAAAAAGCCTTTTGACCTGCTGAGTCTGTATCAGCTTTTCCAATGAGCACTTTGTGCCATTTCCAAGTTTTCACCCAATAACTCTGCTTCTGTGTTCTTTATGGACAATAATCCAATTTGATCCTAAATTCCTCAACGTAATCTGCCTCGACCACATTCACACTTTCAAATGTTCACCACTTGGTGTGTGAAACAGTTTCTTTTCATGTGTCTAATTCCTCTTTTGTCGATTACATTAAATCCATGCCCTCTCGTTCTTGATCCTTCTGCCAATAGATGGCAAAGTTTCTACTCTGGACCACTCATGATTGAATACCATCATCAAATCCCCTTTCTACCTTCTCTTCTCCAAGGAGATCTGGACCAACTTCATCTTTGGAACCATTCTTATAATTCTTTTCTGCACCGTCTCTAGTTCCTCCACATCTTTCCTAAAGGGAGGCAGCTTGGACACAATACCCAGTTGAGCCAAATTAGTATTTCACATAGGTTTAACCTCTTTGCTCTTCTGCTCTATGATACTATTAATGAAGCATCAGATACTTTAACTGCCCTCTCATCCTGTCCAGCCACCTTCATTGACTTATACACACAAACACCCAAGTTCCCCTGCTCCTGCATCCCCTTTGAAATTGTCACTTTATTTAAAATTGTCTCTGTTTTTTTTTACCAAAATGAATCACTTCACACTGCTCTGCACTGAATTTCATTTGCTGCTCATTTCACCAGCTTGTCTACATCCTTTTGAAGTGCTGTACCATCCTGTTCAAAGTTTACAATGCTTTTAACTTACATGTCATTCGCAAATTTTGAAATTGTGCCCTTTACATCAAGTTCTACATTTATATATTTCAAAAAGATCAAAGGTCCCAACACCAACCTCTAGAGACAACAACTGCAAAATTTCCTCCAGTTTGAAAAGCATCCATTAAGCAAGCAATACTGTTTCCTTTTACTCAGCCAATTTTGCTTCCCCTCTTGTGTAGCATTATATCAACTAACTTTTTCAACGTCTCATGTCCACATCAGCAGCATTGCCATGATAAATCTATACCTTCTTTGTGCTCGAACTCTCTCTTATTTATTGAATAGAACTCCATATAAAGGTATAAGCAACAAAAAAGAAAATTCTCCTAAATGTCACCCTTTTTTATTAAAACAAAAGGTAAAATTTGTGGGGTACCTTGCCCTAATTATTCTTCCCGATGCTTCAGTCTACATAATAAATTCTGAAAGCAATATCAAAGTCAAACCTAATTCAGTCCTCATCTGACATCTACCTGCAAATCCTCACTACTGGGGTGACTAAACTGATTAGTGTCAGGAACTTGTTGTGATTATGGGCTTTTTTCACATGAACGTACAGATCATCTAACAGTTATACACCGTGACCAATAATCTGTTCCAATGAAGATGACCAATTCAATGTTACCACGGTCAGAATAAATATTAACCCTTTTGGCTGAAATGTTCTTTAACCAGAACGACAAAATTACTTGGTTTTTCAATGAGGCATCACATAAAAAATGTTATGTTAACTAATGAGATGTAAACAACAGCTGTTTGCAAGTCAAAACACCCATACATCTATCTTACAGCAAATGTCCAAGAAACATACAGCTTTCCAGTTGAATCTTGCAGTGTTGTGTATCCATGGGAAACAGTGTCAAGTCAAGTGGGCATGAAAGAGTTATTGACAACCTGAAATATGAAAGAAAATGGAAAACATTATTCAGTTTTATCAGTTATCAATATTAAAAATTTTCGGCAAAGGCTTCTTCTGTAGTAGTTGTAGATTTTCTCATACCTCATGCTCAGCAGTACATCACCATTGCGGAATATAAAGAGAAGGATGTTATCTTGTGTTACATCATGAAAATTTGCATTCTTTTCATTTGCAAAAAACAAATCAGGTTTCCATAAGCATTTAAACATTTTGGGATCCACAGTCAGCGTATCTGAACCTTTAAAATCAGTTGGCAGTTTAAGTCGAGGATCATTCCATTTCTGTCTCAGGAATATATTGACTCTGTAGTCCTATTAGAACAGAAGACTGAATCAGACTAATTGCATGTGAAAAGAAACACAAAAATAATAGAAAATTTAACAAAATCTGTAAGATTCTAAATCTGAAATACACAGCAGATTGATCAACATCTGAAAGGATTTCTCTTTGGAATGATCAGAATTGTTTACTACTCTTATTTACTGTCATGAATGCTGAACTTTAAAAGAAATATCTCTTTAACAAAATATAAAACAGAGAATAATTCAGAATTGGGCTCAAAGAAATGCCCATTTGTTTTGGGACCTAGGCTAACTTGGTTAGTTAGATCCGAAATTGGCTGAATGGTAGATGGAAGAGTGTGGTTGCAAACGGCTATGTGTGTGACTGGTGGTCAGTGACCAGAGGTGCACCAGGGGCATTAGTGCTGGATCCCTTATTGTTTCTGTATGTATCAACAGATTGTGGCAGATGGAATTTAACCCTGCTAAGTGTGAGGTGATGCACATTGGAAAAGTAAGATATGAGGGAAAACTCAATGAATGGCAGGACATTAGGAAGCTCAGAGGAATTGCTTGTTCACAGATGCCTGAAGGCAGCTGGACAGTTAATAAGGAAACAAAGAACGCATGGACACTTGCTTTTATCAGTCGTGACAAAGATTATAAGAACAAGGAGAGACAAAAAAATCCAAGGTCAGTAAACAGGAGGCTGGAAGAACACAGCAGGCCAGCGTCTGGAGGAAAGGAGCAGTCAATGTTTCAGGTATTACCCTTCTTCAGGACTGGCATAAGAACAGGGAGGTTATATTGGACTGTGCAGAACATTGGTCAGGCCACAGCTGGAATCTTATGTGCAGTTCTGGTTGGAATAGTATGATTGCACTGGAGGGACACAGAGAAAATTCATCACGATTTTGCCTGGGATGGAGCATTTTATCTATTAAGGAAGGCTGGATAAACTTGGATTGGCAGAGAAGTTTGAGGGGTTACCTGATTTAGGTGTGTAAGATTAAGAGGCGATAGGAAGCTGCTGTTCCCCTGAGCTGAAGGGTCAATAATGAAGGAGAATGATTTTACGTTGAAGGGCAGGAGGATTTGAGGATTTCTTCCCTCCTCACCCCCCCACCAAGAGGGCAATGGGAATCTGGAATGCACTGTCTGGGAGGGCAGTAGAGGCAAAAAGCCTCAACCTCTTAAAAAGTATTTGGTGAACACTTGAATGTCATTGGCATTGAAGGTCATGGGCTAACTACGAGAAAGTTGGATTAGTGTAGGGTTCCATGGGCCTATTCTGCATTGTATGAGTCAATGTATGAGTCAATGAATATGAGGCCGAAATATGTCATTACTTTAAAATATTTCAGAAATCTATACTTACTTGTTAGAAATGTCTGAAAAGGATCTTAAAAGTTCGTATCACATGTAAAGGTAATAATTATAATACACTTGGAAGCACTACCAACAAGGAGGCAGTTAAATTGCAGAAGCAATGTGGCAGGCAGATTTATTTTTATTCATTTATGGGATGAGGGCATCACCAGCTGGGCCAGCATTTATTGCCCATCCCCAATTGCCCAGAGGGCAGTTAAGAGTCAACCACATTGTTGTGGATCTGGAGTCACAAGTAGGCCAGACTTGGTAAGACTGGCAGTTTCCTTCCCTAAAGGAAATTAGTGAACCAGACGGGTTTTTCCAACAATCAGCAATGGTCATCATTAGACTCTCAATTCCAGATTATTTTTTTTTTTACTGAATTCAAATTCCGCCATCTCCTGGGTCTCTGGATAAACAATCCAGTGGTAATACCACTGGGCTATCACCTCCCCATAAGTGAGGACGAAACAGAAGAAAAGCGGTGGTCATCAAGCAGAGTTAGGTCAGTGGGCTCTGAGTGACTGGAAAGCACGTTCGGGTATGCTGCTGCTCTTTCTTTGAACAGAATCATCCATTCCATGTGGAAGTAAAGGCACTTCTTGTTGATCCATGCCTGCGCAATCAATCAATCTGATCCGAGAGCTAAGAAGGCTCCTAAAAAGAAGTGTGCTAAATAGGGGAAGATTGTATTGGCAGAATTCTGTTTACGTGAAAGGTGTTGCCCGTGCAGAGCTGGCTGCAAGTCCTCGAAGGGGAGAGACTGGAATTCTGTGTGGAAAAACTGTGATTAAAACTGAGACCATACAGGCAGGATTTACTGCCTACTAACTCTGAGAGGTAATCTTGGTTATATTTGTTGTATAACTTTATAGTTTGTATCAACTTTGATTTGCTTGTTAATTTATGTTCTTGTTTTGGCAAGTCTGATTTCTATGATAAAAGTTACAAAAAAAAAACACTTACAAAAATGTTGTGTTTACAGATACCCACAGGGTTGTAACATTGTTAACACTAATATTTGCGTCTATTTCAATGGCAAGTTTACAGAAGAATCCAGTAATAGCATCAGAGCAGAAAATCTTGAATATTGCATTATGTTCACATTCAATGTTAATCTGTGTCAACTGATCACTCCTATTTTAAGAGTTTTAACCAGAGATTATTTTCTAAAGTGAGCTTTTGCTGTAGTAACATCATTCTTGTTTTTAAGTCAAAGGGGTTTGAATCCTACTCAAGACAGCTTTTCTAAGTGCAGACGAACAAATTTTGCCACTCTGCTTATTAGAAATTAAGCAATAATGTCCTATAAATGAAGGAATGACCATACTGCTCTGATTATGATGGCAGCAAAGTTCACTGGGACCTGTTTTAAGGTGGTTCAGTAATCATTTGGTGGACTACACAAGTTCTGATCAGTAGCAGATGACGATGCGATTGAAGAAGATCCAAAAAGGTGGAAGCTTCATCATTTCTGTGAAGAAGTTTTCCTCCTGGTCCTCAATTTAGCCTTGGGCCACTACTGCCTGAGCACCTGCGTACAAAATACTTCTTGTTATTCCTTAACCTTCTAGCCCTAAGACACTGAAACTGTACTTTTTTATTTTCAGTAGTTTTAATTGTGAATTGAAATGGGAAAAGAATTGCTTTGAATGATAAGGAGTATTGAAGCATTACTGAAACAAAAACAAACTGCTGAAGAAACTCAGCAGGTCTGGCTGCATCTGTAGCGAGATAAGCAGAGTTAACATTTCGACTCCAGTGACCCTTGCTGAAGGATTGTTACACTTTTTAAAAGCAAAATAACTTGACACTTACTGAGAGTGTATTTTGAATAGCTGATGGTTCAAGGGATGGGAAAAGCCTAGTTACGAGACCAAAGTTGAGCTGAGAGACATATCAAAGCAGCATTAAACAAAATGTGACATCTAGAAGCCGTGGTAAAATTGAAATCAATGGAACTCGTAGAAATCTCTCATTAGCAGAAATCATTACTAATACAAAAACAAATGCTCTGATTGTTAGCTGTTGGAGCCCATTCATCTCAGCCCCCAGATCACAGCAGGAATACTTGAGGGTTCCATGCTTAACCATCTTCAGTTGCTTTATCAATGATACTTCCTCCATCATTATTTGGAGATGATTCCACAGTGTTCACTTTAATTTGCAACTCCTCAGATAATTATGCAATTCATGTCCTCATTCAGCAAGGATAATATTCAGGCTTGAATTCATAGGTGGCAAACAACATTCATGCCACACATTAACCAATCAGTGACCATCACCAACAAGAGGGATTCCAAGCATTTCACCCTGACATTCAATGTTGTTGCTATTTAGAACATGAGTACATGTTGTTTTGGATTAGTTACTCAGCAAATTGGTTAACCACTCCTCTCTTCTTCTTATTTCCCAGAGCTAAATTAAAATATGTCCTTTCAAGAAACAATAATGACAATTAATTGCCTTTTCCAGTTAGGAATCATGTAAACAGCTGAAATAGCACTGGGGAACTGAAGACAATTGTTTACTCAGTGGTATCATTATGGAACAGACAGCAGAACATTGCAGAAAGCCAAGTTACCAAGTGACCAGGAGTTGTTTTTCCCACTTGAGGGAGTTAGGGAGAAGAAAGTTACAATGCAGATTGCCAGCTGCTATTTCCCCTCCAAACATAAAAAGCACCTGGTGCAATAGGAATGCAAACATAATGAAGCTGTAAAGAGATCAGGAAGAAAGTTTTAAGATCAACAGATCTGCTTTTAAGCCAATATGATAAAAATTGCCACAAATGTTCAAAATAAAAAAAACCTTCATATGCAGCTAATCCTTTAATGTTGAATTATGCTGCATGCTTTTTTTGATTGCTTTCATAGAATTAGAAACATTAACAGCTGGTAAGATTGAGTTTGCAAACAGGCTATCATGACATGGTGACCTGTAATCACCTACATAAGCAGTTAAGAAATGTGAGTCGTTACTCTGATTTAATAATCATTATGTTGAGGAGGACGCACAAATTAATTTAAATGCTTCAGTGAGCAGGATGTGGCAGTAGCAATTCCAAGTCAGGCACTTGTTGACAAGCGATCAAGTGCACTTCCTACTTTTGCAGCAGGATCTAAAAACTTGACCAGACAGTACCCCTTTAAAAATGAAAATAGTTAACAGTAAAAACAACTGTTAATTATATAGCACCTTAAATTGGTAAAACATTCCAGTAGACCTATAATATATACTCGAGATATAGTACATTCCATTGCATAAGCAACGCGCACAGTACAATACAAATATCTCTCGTATCTGCAAAGATTACTACACTCTTACTTTAAAGATGTTCTCTTGCCTGGCTTCATCATGCAGAAAGATCCCAAAGGATAAATTTTGAGAGTTGGATTCATAAACTTCATAACTGTTTAAAACTCTTTTCTCTCAGTCAGAACTTTGTGTATTTTGAGGAACCACCCAACAGTGGTGGCATTCTTTGGTAGGTATTGGAATAGGTGACTAACCTCAAGATAATAGTACATTCAACACATTAAATCTACGTGGCAGTAGGTGAGCTGTAAAATGAGGCAGACCAGTTTGTTTAAAAGAAAACAAACATGGCTGATTTAGATGAAAGACAATTCAAATCTCATCTTGGAGATACAGATATTATCAGTGCCAGCATAAGATGCAATTGACACTTAACAGAAATCCAAAATTTATAAAAATAATTTAAACATAAATATCGAAGTTTGCTTTCAGTTACATGCGTCTCTGAGCATCTGGATTTTTCCAGGGGCCCAGTGAAATTCAGCAGGCAAACCATACAGCTCTTCCAGTTAAGTAGTGGATGATTAGGTATCTTGTGTCAAAAATAAATAATTATCACAAAGGGGAAACATTGTGCTAACTAAAAGAAAATTAAACATAATGGTGTACAAAATAATTAAATGCCAAACTGCTTGCTGCCTCAAATTACTTCAGGTTAACAGACCAAGGAAATGCAAGTGTTCCTCTGACAGAGTTAAATATGGGCTTAAACTAAGAAGTAGGAATAGGCGAGATTTTAGATTCTAGGTTAAAGAGAGTAGTGAGGCTGTGGCATGCATAGTCACCTCCTATGATGTGTATTGAATTTTCTGCAAGCCATCCAGAGGAATGAGGTGACATCATATTGAAGGAACAAATAACTGCAGATGCTGGAATCTGTACCGAAAACAACAAATGCTGGAGATCACAGTGGGTCGGGCAGCATCAATGGAGAGAGAGCAAGCTCACGTTTAGAGGCCAGATGACTCTTCGTCAGACATGACGTAAAACTCTTCTTCAGAGTCATTTAGACTCGAAACGTTAGCTTGCTCTCTCTCCATGGATACTGCCTGACCCGCTGTGATCATATTGAAGGAAAGTAGGTCATCAGCTAGCGTACAATATGTTATGCTCTGAGGTGGGTTGGGAGCTGGGGAAGTATTCTCCGGAGATTTTTGCTTCCCTTGTTGCTCTTTTGTTTTGTGTTTTTGAACCTTTCCCAGGATATTATATGGCAATGTAATGACAAGTTTGTTAATGTCAATAAGACAGGCAGCATTGAGATGATAAAACAGGGAACTTCGTAACTAGTGAAAAGTTACAAACTGTGGAGGTCCAAAGAGACTTGACAATCCACATTATAAAAACATCAAGAACTGAAACTATCAAAAATTAATGGGATAACAAGGTGTAGAGCTGGATGAACACAGCAGGCCAAGCAGCATCAGAGGAGCAGGAAGGCTGACGTTTCAGGCCTAGGCCCTTCTAACCAAACAGATCGGTTAGATTAGAAGAAACTATGTCTGCCAGTTGGAGAGTCTAGGACCAAGGGACACAGTTAAAAAAAAAATCATACTGGAGCTATGAAGACCAAAATTTGGAAACAGTTCTTCAAACAAAGGCTGGTATTCTCTTAGTTTTATTTAATGCTGGAGCCATTCTTAATTTTAGAAGTGAGGTTGATAGACCTGTGATCCAGAGGTGGTATTGAGGTTAACAGACAAAACTGAGTATATGGAGTTGGATTACAGGTCAACCATGAATTAATGAACAAACTCAGTATGCTAAATGATTGACCTGTACTCCCATTTTTCTGGCTCTTAAAACAAAAGTATGAAGCTATACAACCTTGATAAAGCACTTTGAATTAGTGTCTAGCACCTATGCTGTATTGCTATTTCAGTACCTAATTTCTCATTGTCATGTTTACTATCTACTGCTACTATAGTCCTAATCCTCAAGCCACTTGATAAGATCTCTTTGCGTTAATAAGTTGTGAAGCATTGACTGAGTCATACAACAAATGCACGTGATGTTTCTAGTCGTTCTGGTCTCTGCCCATGATACCTTTAGAGGGTGGCAGTTTCCAGTGCCCTCATTGTCTAAAGATTTTTAAAAATAGAAGTGTGAATGAATTGGAAGAGGACTGTTTACTCATGTTTCTGGGATTCTGTTTGCTGACATATCCTAACAGCAGAATTCTCCTGTTTCTCAGCTGTGACCTTCACCTGCAATAAAGTAAGCCGTGCAGCTCTGATACATCAGCGTGTCAATACTCTCCACTTACCTGGATGATACAATTCCAAAAATCACTCAAGGAACTCAACACCATTCAGGAAAAAGCATCCAACTTAATCAGTACCCCATTTAACACCTTCAACATTCACTCCCTCCATCATAGATGCACAGAGGCAACAATGTGTATCATCTACAAAACACAATGCAACAACTCATCACGATTCTTTCAACAGCACTTTCCAAACCCATGACCCCTATCATTTGAAGGGCAAAGACAGCAGGTGCACATTATAATGCATGCTGTAAACTTATAGCAAGATCAAGGCTGTACTCAGATGGATCAGCATTAACAGACTTAAGATCAGGTTTATACTCAGGGGAGTGAACATTAACAGGCATTATTGAATGTAATTATCAGAGAGAGCATCTTCTGGAAAGCTAGTGGCTCAGGCTCTAGTTAGATATGTTCTGACGTCAGTCTGGCATAGCTCTTTATGGACCTGCTCAGCTTGCTACTCCTAGTGTAAAAGATGTAGTTAACCCTTTATTCCACGTCATATCTTTGTTTTTAATTTTGATTTTTGCTTTCAGATAGCAGCTGTTCTGTTATTCAGATCCAGATCTTTTGTTTTCATGGGCAAAGACTTGTTGGGGTGTCAGGGGTCTTCTCTGCTGGCTGAGAAGCTGGTGAGACACTTTTGCTGCTTTTTTCAGGAAGTCCTGCCAAGCCACGTGCCAACGAGAAAGTCATGAAGTCAGTAGTGGGCCTTGATCTGGTATCAAAACAATGGAGACAGGTGACTTGCCTAGAGAAAGCTGTTGGCCAATCAGAAGCCATGGATGAGACTTTTCAGATATTGGAGATATAAAAATTACTTACAATTATCAAGCTTGGAAGCAATGATCTCAGACATGGAAATAATCGAAACCGGCTTTTATTTCAAGCAGTTGCTTTTGGCAGAGTAAAGAAGATGGATATTTTGTGACTGCAGAACCGAAGACAGAAGAAGTTTGGCAAATACCTAGCTATTTACTCCAGCTATTTCTTAAAGAAGCAAAATCATTCAACAAGACAGATTAAAAAGAAACATCAGAAGACTGAGGACTCAGGGGACAACTGAACTATTCATTAATGCTGATGATTCAACAAAACAACTACACAATCATGATCTCAGGTTAAAAACGTATATCTCAAGGATATAATAAGGATTTTAAACTGTATATTCCTGTATATCCTTCTCTGGTGGTAGACCTTTTTTAACTTCCTGCCTGTATGGATGTTTAATATCACATCTGTATTCATTTTTCTCAGGTTTAGCAAATAATAAAATCAATCTTCTTTTCACTCAAGGAAACCTTATAATTGACTCCACACTGTCATAAAGGAAATTAGTTAACTACATTTTAATTGCAGAGAGCAATCACCTCTTGATAAAAGATCTTAAATCTTTGTTAAGGCCAAACAGGGAGGTTGAAAAGACGGAAATTGACTCATTCCTCCTCACTGGTTTGCT
The DNA here is from genome assembly GCF_021869965.1 of Rhincodon typus. Classification (NCBI taxonomy): domain Eukaryota; kingdom Metazoa; phylum Chordata; class Chondrichthyes; order Orectolobiformes; family Rhincodontidae; genus Rhincodon; species Rhincodon typus. Next base: position 140,445,287 of record NC_063332.1, on the reverse strand, counting down.
AAAGAATGTCAACAAAAAAAAAAAAACTACACATCACTCATTTATTCACTGGAAAACAATTCTGTTATGGGTATACAATTAGACGAAGGGGACTTGTGATGCAGTGGTAGTGTCCCCACCTCATAACCAGAAGGTTCAAGTCCCATTTTCTCCAGAGGTATGTTATAACACCTGAACAGATTGATTAAAAATACCTATAAAATTAGACCAGTGTCCAATTCAGTACATTTGAAGTTCATGCTCAAAACGTCACCTTTTCAAGATGCGTTCTTTAATTATCTAAGCCATTCACAACTGCCTATTGCAGATCAGTGCGTTACAAAACAGCAATAAACCTTAAATCTGCAGCTAACAATCTTTTAAATTCTAAAGATCTGCAATGTTATTTGTTTAATATGTAAAAAATATAAATATTCAAAACTGAAATAAACACTAATCTTTACAATAGAATCAACTGTAAATGAACGACCTAAATTTCAGTTTGACATTCTTTTTATCTTGGAATTCTTCTACTGTAGGGATGTAGATTTGGGCAACAATTACCACTTTGGGAAGGAATGACTTGAATGGTAATTGTGGCATCTGAAAAGAGAAGAGTTGGCACTGGAGTTCTCTAGGAGTTTTTAAACATTAAAATATAAAAGCTGTTCGGAAAAGGCGGAGAATGAACCTTTGAATGCAATCCTTGTGGGATGGAAAATAAGAGCAAGCAGAACCTTATCATCATTCTGGGAAGGAAGAGAAGGGGTGAGGGCAGAAGTGTGTCAGATATGGCTGAAGGTCCCGTCAACCATAATAGGGGGGCATCATCGGTTTAGAAAGGGGATCATGTCAGATGCAGCCTGGGGAAAGTGGCAGCATCATAATAGATACAAGGGAGACAAAGAAACTGGGTGAATGGAATGGAATTCATGCTGGATGTCAGGTGTGGGGAGGTTTGGCTGAGGTAACAATGGGAATTGAGGAGTTTGTAATGGATATTCGTGGACAGGATATTCTCAGGAATAGAAAGAGTGAAGTCAAGGAAGGGAAAAGATGCATCAGGTGAAGGGATGGAATTTGGAAGCAAAATGGACGGGTTTTTCCAATCCCGGATGTAGGAAAGAAGCAGCCTAGATGTATTAGGGAAAAATGTGTGGGTGGGGGCCCAAGTAGGACTCAAACAAGGAATGTTCCACATACTCAACAAATACACGGGTATTGGCTGGGAGCCATGCTGATACCCAGCCACATCTTTGACATGGAGAAAATGAGATAAGATCATCAGATATGGGAACAGAATTAGGCCAATCAGCCCTTTGAGTCTAATCTGATATTTGATCATGGCTACATGTTTCTCAACCCCATTTTCCTGCTTTCTCCCTGTGATCTTTGACATCTTTACCAAGAACCTATCTATCTTTGGCTTGAATACACTCAATGACTTGGCCTCTACAGCCTTGGCAATGAGTTCCAGAGATTCACTGCTCTCTGGCTGGAGAAATTTCTCCTCATCTCAGTTCTCAACTGAAGATGTTCCTTCAGGACCTAATCTCTCCCACTAGTAGAAACCTCTTCTCCATGTCCATTCTATTCAGGCCTCTCAGCATTCTGCATGTATCAATGAGATTCACCTTCATCCTTCTAAACTTCACTAGGTAGAGACCCAGAGTCCTCAATCACACCTTATACGACAAGCCCTTCATTCCCCGGGATCATTCTTGTAAGCCTGCTCTAGACTCCCTCTAGGGACAGCATATCCTTCCTTAGATACAGGGCCCAAAACTATATACTTAAATGTTATGAGGGTTTCTGCCTCTACTGGTCTTACAAGCAGTCAGTTCTCAATTCCCAATGCCCTCAGGATGAAAAAGCAAATCCTCATATCTCCTTTAAACCTCCTCCCTCTTGCTTTAAATCTATGAACCTTATCATTGTTCCACCAAGCAGGAATGTTTGTTCCTGTCTCCCCTTATAATTTTCATCATCCCGATCATGTCTGTCCTCAGTAGCATCTGCTCCAACCTAAACAACCTCAGTCTATCAAATCTCTCTTCATAACTAAAACTCTCCAGCCCAGGCAACATCCAGATAAATCTCCTCTGCATCTTCTTTAGTGTAATCACATCCCTCCCATGATATGGATTCTAGAACTGCACACAATGTTCTACCTGTACATCTAACTTTTTATACATATTAAAATGCCAACTTATGGTCTGTATATACAGCCTGGGAGGTCCTATATTGGATAGGAAGTATCAAAGTCGTCAATTAATGGACAAAAAAAAACTAACTGCCACAACTACTGAAAATCTAAAACCAAGAAAAAAAAATACTGGATACACTCATCAGGAGGCAGTAAATACCAAAATAACACATATCTGAGTTTGAATGCTTCCTCAGGATTGAAAATTATTGCAAATATTGCAAGGGTTAGAATGGTTATATGGTCATCTTTAGATCAGCATGGGAAAGAAGGGAAGAAAGGCCCTTTCCCATGCTGCATCATTTTTATGATTCTATGATTATTATTTGCAAAGGATCAAAACATGGACATGGGAGGAGGAAACAAACAACTACTCTATCTATCTACTCTTAACCATTCTGTGTCTTATATGGGTCTTTGAATTTTCTCATTGTGCCTCAAAGGTTAAAGAACAACAAGGAGGAATACAGCACAGGATCAGGCCCTTTGACCTCCAAGCCTGCGCAAACACATTTTGCCCTTCCACATTAAAACTGTCTTCACTTACAGGATCCGAATTGCTCTATTTCCTTCCTATTTATGTATTCATCCAGGTGCTTCTTGAATGCTGCTATTGTCTCTGTCCCCTCTGGCAGCGCATTCCAGGCACTCACTACCCTCAGTGAAAAACTTGCCTTGCACGTCTCTTTTAAACTCCACCCCCCACAACTGCACCCCCCCCCCCCCGCCCCCTGAACCTATGCACCCCCTTAAATTCCCCCCCCCCTCCACCCTAGGAACAAGCCTCATACTTTGCACTCTCTCCATGCCATTCAGAGTCTTATAAACTTCTATCAGGTTGCCCCCTCAACCTCGTGTTCCAGTGAAAACAAACCCAGTCTACCCAATGTTTCTTCATAGCTAAAATTCCCTATACCAGGCAACATCCTGGTAAATCTTTTCTGTACCTGCTCCAAAGCATCCACATCCTTCTGGGAGTGTGGTGACTAGAACTGTATGCAAAATCCAAGTATGGTCTAACTAAAGTCCTATAAAGCTGCAGCATGACTTGTCTATCCTTATAATCAATGCTCCTTCCAATGAAGGAAAGCATGCCATATGCTTTTTTTTAAAAAAATCACTTTATCGACCTGCACTTCCATCTTCAGTGATCTGTGGACTTGCACATGCAGGTCCCTCTGTATATCAATTCTCCTAAGCGTTCTAGCATTCACTGTATAATTTCCACCTGTGCTTGACTTTCCAAAATGCATTACTTCACATTTGTCTGGATTAAACTCCATTTGCCATTTTTCTGCCCATGCCTCCAACTGATCCAAATCCCACTGTATCCTCTAATAATCCTCCTCAATATCCGCAACTCCACCAATCTTTATATTGTCCACAAACTTATTAATTAGACCAGCTACATTTTCCTCCAAATCATCTGTATAGACTATGAACAGCAGACGTCCCAGCACTGATCCCTTTGGAACACCACTAGTCCTAATCCTCCATTCCAAAAAGCATCCTTCCACTGCTACCTTCTGTCTCCTATGATTAAGTCAGTGCTGTATCCATCTTGTCAGCTCACCCTGATACCATGTGACTTCACCTTTTGTATCAGTCTGCCATGAGAGACCTTGTTAAAGGCTTCACTGAAGTCCATGTAGACAACATCAACCACTTTTCCCAATCATTTTAGTCACCTCCTCAAAAAAAACCCGATCAAGTCCGTGAGGCACAGCTTCCCCCACGCAATAACATGCTCTCTATCATTAATAAGTCCGTTTCCTTCTAAATGCATATGGATCTTGTCCCTGAGAACCTTTTCCAATAATTTCCTGACCACCGACGTGAGGGTCGTAAACCTGTAATTTCCTGAATTATCCCTGCTATCCTTCTTAAACAATGGAGCTACATTGGCTATTCTGCAGTCCTCAGGGACCTCACCTGTGGCTAAACAGCATACAAAGTTGTCTGTCAATGCTCCAGCAAGTTGTTCTCTTTCCTGCCTCAATACTCTAGGATAGATCCATCAAGACCCGGCACTTATTTGCCTTAAAAACTTAAGACGCACAGCACCTTTTCCTTTTTAATAGCAACTTGGCTTAGAAATTTGTCACTCCCTTCCCTGAGATCCTCCTCTGCCAATTCCTTCCCTTTGGTGAATACTGACACAAAGTATTCGTTTAGGACCTTTTGTCTCATAACTTATCACGTTTTCAATTTAACAAGCTCTAGTTTCCACTTAACCATTTTCATGTTCTTTTTTTTTAACAAGATCATAGCATTGTTTTCTTTCCTCTTCTTGTTCTGTTCCATTTTAAGTGTTGCTTATCCTATTAAGTGGTTCCAGTATTTTCAGTTCCGGATAACTTACAGACTCCTATCAAGGGCTGATAACGAGGCCTCACAAGAAACTCTTAAAAAGTAACGAAAATAGATATATTGCAGACTGAACAATGACTGCAGGGAATAGGTGCACAGGTCCAAGAAAACAATCAGTACAGATCCAGGAGGTCCAAGAAAAGGATTTAAGTCCAGAACCTAGAGAGGTTGAATGGTTTTTTCTTATTCATTTTTTCACAAATTGTTTTGTTGTTACATCAGTGTTTCTGTCAGAGTTTCAGCAACGTTAGTATTGCTACATGTCGTGACTTTAACAAATCAACCATTCTGTTAAAGCTGGAATTGGCAAACTATTGTGCATGCTGGGCTGAACTTTGATTCCTAATCTTACTAAAATTAGCTGCACAAGAAACAAGTTTTGGTCTATTGGAAATAATTCAATTGGATACTTTATTAACAAACTGCTTATTCACATCTTCAAAGATCTGAAAAGCTGTTTTCCATGTTATGATATTATACTTCTTGTCTTCAATTTGTGCTGTAAGCAAGAATAGTGAACATTATCACATTCAGGTTGCTATGTTCTATGTGTGGTTCTACCTTGCAAGCAGGGCGGGTCTTGTTGGGAGGTATTCAATCAGCCACTCAAAATATTTCAAGATTTACTCAGAACAGTTCAAAGGTTACAGGCAATTGGAGAAGGAGACAGAGACAGAAGCAAGTTTCATGCAGAAAAGAATCGTTTAGGTGGCCTTCTGAAAAGTCAGATAAAATCATATTGTGTCATTGAATTCAGTGAGTTAGCTAACAGCAGGAGAAGGTGACTAGCCCTAAGGCACTTAGCAGCTTACTGGATCCAAATTAGAAGCTATTTGCCAGAGTTGGTCAAAGAACTGTTAGGGAAGTTAAGGCACATGAACGCCCATGGTTTGGGGCATTTTTGCTTGAAGTAGCTAAGGAGTTGGAATTTTTCTAGTGAGTAGATGATGGAGTTCATCAGATGAATCCAGTAAGATGCAGTGTCAAGAGATGAGCACTCACTGAGGCCTTCAGTTAGAGAATGACTTTGGAAGGAGTTCGGAAGCTAGATCTTTCAAAGAGAAGAAATTAAAAATCACTTGTAAAGGTTAAGAAGATTTGATGCCCCACAGTGACGATACATCTGGAAAGTTTGCTATGAAATCCATGGGATCCAACATTGTCACTTTTGGTATTTTATGCAATGTTTGATCACAATTTGTTTATTTGCCTAATGTTAATTCTGGGTGTTAGAAAACAAATTGTAGATTATATTACTGTTCTAACTTTATAAAGTTCGTTGTTGTTTGTTTAAAACTGTGGAATCTTGTGGCTTTATTCTCTTACTAAGTTTCTGGATCTGATGCTTTGTATACCTTAAAAAGTTACTAGTCCCCAGTCAGATCATATAATAAAAAACTAGTGGTCTGCTTTGTGATCGTAATATTATATATTGGAAGAGAGAAATTCAACTTATTATGCTGGTGTAAGTCATTGATTCTCAGAGCTGTACTGCAGTGGAAAACACACAGAATCAATGCACTGAATAATTTTTGGTACCAATAAATAACAAAACTAACATTATGCATTTTTTAAGACATTAGTCCCATCACTTGGTCTAACTCTTGCTTAAACAGGATACGGATGTTCCTTTTAGAACTACGGTTAGGTTTATTGTCACAGGTACTTACATGAGTGCAGTGAAAAGTTTACAAAATCGCCACTTACGGCACCATCGTAGGTACAAAAGTACCCAAGTGTCTTAGGATTTTCTTCGAACTCCTTGTTTAAGTATCCCATATATAAGCCAGGGATTTCCTTCAACTTCTCAACATTTAGTGGGTAGCCATACCTCTAAGGTTCCTGTCGCTTGCAAAATGCCATGGCAGCAAAACGCATGCATACAGATGATTACCATGTTGTCATCCTTCCTACGTCCCAACCCACCTCCAAATTTAGCCCCAGGTTACTCATGGCCATTCAGGTGTTTACAGGATTCTTATTTGTGAAACATCAGTTCTGAATACCAGTTCCTATAATTGCTGTCAGTAGGGAGGTAATGCTATTGAGTTAATGAACTGAATTATCAAATCAGAGGTAATTCATTCAAGTCTTACTATGGAGACTTGATTACAAAATCAAGATTGAAATACCAATGGTAGTATTGATTGAACAATGTACTGTTGGAGTTGTCATCTTCTAGAAAAAGCTGAAAAGCAGAATTCTCTCCAGCTTAATGGCCAATTTTATTCTTCACATAACATCACGAAAATTATTATTTGGGAATTATCTCCTCACTATTTGTGAGAGAATGCTATGTGCACATTTCCAAAGGGACAACACCACAAAAGTACCTAAGTAGCTGTTTAGCACTTTGCAACCTTAAGGTTTCAGGATTAGAATTCTCTCCATGACTCTGCCAAGAATTAAGTGATATTGTGGATGAAATGGCAGAATGTGTCGTGCTGAAACTGACCACTGCCTCTCTGCACTAACCTGTAATTTCTCCTTCATTGGCCACCCCATCGTTGTTCACTTCACAAGTGAGAACCAGTTAACGGCAGGAGCATTGAGTGATTTATGCTCAATTAAAACTTTGTTTTCCTCCCATCTTCCCCAGTAAACATTAATTTCTTGGTCTATCCCATTAAAGGTGGATGTAAACACAGGATAATAACAGTTAGGGCCAAAAGTCTTCTGATGGAGAGAGAGGAAACCTAACAAAAGTCCGATTTTCCTTTGTTTCAGGCCAAACATTTACCACTGGAGTTCTAGGGTTCCAATGTGTCCACCCCTCCCTCATGATTTGAAGGAAAATAGCTCCTTCAAACCTGTAACATTAATACAATCATTTATGACATTTTCATTTTCCTTTCTGCTTATTAATATCTTTCCAAAATGTAAATAAGTCATCATGTTTTAATTTTTACAGAGTTTAAAAAGGATATTGAGTCTTCATTAAGCGAGCCTCTACTTCTTAGGTTTTTAAGGAGATCTTACCATAGTTGTTTCATGTATCGACCCAAAGCTATTAATGAAAATATTTATTTGTACATCAACTGGAATATCTGGAAACAAAAAGAATAATAATTAATTTCACAGTTTAAGCACTAAAAACCTACAAGAACATATTTAATTTGGAGAAACGATTAGATCAATTAGCACACCGATGTTTATTTTTCTCCCACTCTAACTCTCCTTTGTAAGCATTTAACTGTTCTTTGAATAAGGCCAGTGTTCTTAACCAAACTGATTAATCTAAACAGATATTATTTTTTAGGTAAAGAAATTATTCCAATAACTTTTAAAATTATCCTTTTTTCAATTTACCCAAGTCATTTGTTCTTCCTTTTCAGGTGATACGTATTTTTCTGAAATTCAATATATACTCAAAACATAAACTCAAAATACTCAATATATTTTTCTGAAACTTAAGGATCTTCTTGTGGAGCAGTGGTAGAGTTCCTACCCCTGGGCTGGGAGGCTCAGGTTCAAGTCCCCACGTGTTCCAGAGGTATGTAATAATATTTCTGAACAGGTTGATTAGAAAAATAGGTTAAATCAAAAAAGTATAATTCATTCCCCCTTAAGCACCATCTTTATAATGCTATAAATGATCATATATTTTCTCATTCATCCACTCTACTGTTTTCAACCTTTTCTGTGCCATTTCTTATACTTCCCTCCTAGAATTTTCATTACCTTTGCTGGGAGATGATTAACTAAACACAGTAATGTGTGCATGGTCTGACCAGTGGAGGACTTTTGCTTAACCTGTGAAGACTTCTCCTATACTGTTATGGCTCTTTACCCCACCATTCCTTTAACATCTTCTGGGGACAGCTCTGCTGTATATGAGGAGGGACAGAGCAGATTGAATGGCCTATTCCTACCCACAATTATTATGTTCGCATGTAACTTTATATGTTTAGGCCAACTTCTTTAATTCAACTTCAACAGACTCATCAAGTTGAGAGAGCTCTATCGAACAGCCCATTCAGAAACTGAGTCAAAAGTAATATCTGTGTGTTATTATTTGCTAATTTAGTGCTAATTGGGAAATGGAGGCAGGAGTGGACATTAGACCATCAAGGAGTCATTCAAATTTTACGTCACAAATATTAAAAAAAAACTAATTTGGCAATAAAACAATCACATCTTTCACTTTAATCCCAAATCACAACAGGCACTAGAAAGACAGCATTAAATTTTAAAGACTTAATTAAAACTTTTGTCAGAAATGACAATGATTGGGATTCAGGGATTCCCTTGCTACTGTTTGCCGTTAAGGATGCCTCTAATTAAACCAAAGGACTCAATTCTTCTGAATTGATATATAGACACAAGGTCAGAGTCAATGTGGTAACAAAGATTGATACATTTCTAATTCAACAACTCAAGGACATTAGAGAGGATTGAACATGGATCGTTACACAGCCAATTTATTAAGAGATATGAGTAAATTTCATTGACCAATATAGCCCAAGAGATACCAGTTTTTGTAACTCTGGATAAACTTTATCAAGGTAAAGTCGTGTCTTTTAGAAAGAATAAGCATACCACCAACTTCCTGAAGATTACCCAACAGAGTCACTGAAGGATTATGCAATTGCATTTCAGTTGTGACTGACAATTTAACTCTTTTCAACCAAATTTGGGAAGCATATTTACAACACTTAGCCAATTTGATCATAAACTTGACAAAAAAAATGATTTTGGCAAAACCAATCTTTATGGGCACATTTATGAGACAAGGCCAGTTAGCCACAGAGTGTTGGTGTCATAGCTAATGGAAACAGACCCTTTGATCCAACTAGTCCCACCTGCCTAAATTTGGCCCATATCCCTCCAAACATTTCCTCCTTCTGTACTTATCTAAATGTCTTTTAAACGTTGTAACTGTACCGGTTTCCACCAGTTCCTCTAATAATAACCACTGTTTAAAATGTTGCCCCTCATGTCCTTTTTAAAATCTTTCTCCTCTCACCAATATGCCTCATTTTGAACTCCCCACTTTAAGGAAAAGACCTTTATCTGTGCACCTCATGATTTTATAAGCCTCTATAATATCACCCCTCAACCTCCTACGCTCCAGTGAAAAGAGTCCCAGCCTATTCTATTCAGCCTATTTGAATGATTCAAACTCTCCATTCCCAGCAAGATCCTGGTAAATCTTTTCTGAACACTCTCCAATTTAATAATATCCTTCCTATAACAGGGCAACCAAAACTGCACATTGTATTCCAGAAGAGGCCTCACCAATGTCCTGTACGACCTCAACATGACGTCCCAGCTCCTATACTCAAAAGGACCGAGCAATGAAGACCAGCATGCTTAAACATCTTCTTAACCACCCTGTCTGTGATGCAAATTTCAAAGAATTACATACCTGAACTCCTAAGTCTCTCTGTTCTACAACACTACCTAGGGGCCTGCTATTAAAATTGTACAAGTCAAGCCCCTCTTTATTTTACCAAAATGCAATACCTCATTTATCCAAACAGAACTCCATCTGTCACTCCTCAGCCCATTAACCTAATTGATCAAGATCTCTTTATAATCTTAGATAACCTAAGGTCATCACCAATTTTGGTGTCATCCATAAACTTACTAATCATGCCTCCTATATTTTCATCTATATTATTTATATAAAATGACAAACAAAAGTGGGCCCAGTACCGATCCCTGTGGAATACCACTAGTCACAGACCTCCTGTCTGAGGAGCAACTCTCCACCCCCACCCTCTGTCTCCTATTGTACAGCCCAATTTTGTACCTAATTGACAAGCTCATCCTGAATGCTATGTGATCTAACTTTTCTAATTAGCCTACCATGTGGAATCTTATCAAAGGCTTTAGTTAAGTCCAATTAAGCACCATCTTCTGCTCTACCTTCATCAATCTTTCTGGTTACTTCCTCAAAAAACTCAATCAAGTTTGAGACACAATTTCTCTTGCACAAAATCATGCTGACTATCCCTAATCATTCCTTGCCTGTCCAGATACAGGTAAATCCTTTCTTTCAGAATCACCTCCAACAACTTACCCTTCATCAACGTCAGCACCTGCAGAAGTGAAAATAAGGGCTACCTGGGATTGTCCAGAGCCTAAGACAAAACCAGATATTTTGAGACATGTGTAGATGCTGTTGGAAGTTTGCTGCAAATTTTAAGCGTTCTACTGGCTCCATTCACAAATTTGTTAAAGAAAGGCAAAAAGTTTGAATAATCAAGCAGTGTCAAAGTTCTCTTAACACGTTAAAAGTTGCGTTTCTGAAGAAGGGTCCTGACCTGAAACGTCAGCTTTCCTGCCCCTCTGATGCTGCGTTCCTCCAGCTCCACACTGTGTTATCTCTGACTCCAGCATCAGCAGTTCTTACTATCTGTTACCACCATACCTGTTTCAGCAATACTGAATTATACTAAGCTATTTAATGAATTATACTAAGCTATTTAAAGCGGCTGTTGATGCTGAAGGATTGACGGACACTGCGTTTGCAGTTTGTTTCAGATGTCTCAGGTTCAGACGCTAGCTGAAAGAAAAAAAACTATTCAGCGACTGCACAGACATACACTGAAAGGAAACTGGCGGCAGTTGTTCCAGGCTGATCCTGAGGAAGGCACCATTATATGGTAACGCCTCACTGAGGTTTAGGTGTTTCTAAGGATATTATTAGCTTAAAGGGAATTAAGTGAATTTGAATTATTTTCTGAATCTGTAAATAAATCTTTCCAACATTCTATTTTGTCCAGTGTCTCTATCTTGAGGGACAAACTAATTGAACTAAATAGTGTCACAAAGATCAGTGCTGTGCCACAATTATTGGCAATACATATTAGTGACTTAGGTGAGGAATTGGATATGATGCCAAACAAAAAGTTAATACGTAAGGTAAGATAACACAAGATTAGATAGAGGATTTGCTAACCAACAAAAAGCAGAGAGTTGCAATAAATGGGTCTAACTAGTAACTAGTAGAGTACCATAGGGTTTGGTCCTTGGCTCTCAACTATTCAAAATGTATTTGAATTACTTGGATGTGGAAACAGGAAGTACTGCAGCCAAATTTGGAAATGACATTAAAATTGGTAGAAAATAAGTTGCAATGAAGAAATAAGAAATTACAAATGGAAATGGATGTTAGGTAAATGGGCCAAAATTTAGCAAATGAAGTTTAATGTGAATACGTATGAGGTTATCTATTTTGGTCGGAGGACAGCTGGAGTAGCTGCGACTGTACTCATTGGGGTATAGAAGAATGAGAGGTGACCTTATTGAAACATACAAAATTCTTAGGTGACTTGAAAGGCTAAATGCAGAAAGATTGTTTCTGCTAGTGGGAGACGAGGTCAGGAGAGCATAATCTCAGAATAAGTGGTCATCCATTTAAGACAGAGATGAGGATGAATTTCTACTCTCAGAATAAAGTACCTTTACAATTCTTTACCACAGAGGGCTGTAGACACTGTCTTGTTAAGTTTATTCAAGGCTGAGGCTGACAGATTTTTAATCAGTAAGGGATTATAGAAATTAGGGAAAATAGTTTAGGATTATAAAATCAGCCATGTTCTCATTGAATGGTGGAGCAGAATAAATGAACTGAATGGCCTATACATATGCTCCGATGTTTTACGGTTCTAAAGGCAGTCAAGCCATCAGGTCCGGGTAGCCTGCATCCAAATGTTTTAAAAAGGAAGTTGCTTCAGCGTAAGTGGGGGCATTGGACAAAATATTTCAGAACTCACTGGATTCTGAGGGATCGGAAAACTATTAATGGTACGTGGTTGTTCAAGAAGAGGGATACAAGAAGCAGAAACTACACGGCAGTTAGCCTAACATCTAGAATTGGGGTAATTCTAGAATCCATTATGAGGAAAGAACTAGTTCATTTACAAAAGCTTAACCCAATGAAAGAGTAAACATGGCTTTGTGAAAGGGAAATCATGTTTGGCAAATTTCCTAGAGTCCTTTGAGGTTATAACAAGCTGGATTGATAAAGGGGAATTGGTGGGATGTATTTGGATTTTCAGAAGGTGATAAGGTGCCACATAAAAAGTTATTGCAGAAATTATTATTATTGTTCACAGTACTGGGCGTAATATAATCCAATACATGGACTGAGGATTGGTTAACACGCAAGGGATAGAAGGCTGGGATTAATAGATTTTTTTTAAAAAAACAGTTTGAGCAGACTGCCACAAAGATTAGTCCTAGAGCATCCTTTATTTACTAACTACATTAATGAGGGAGACAGGGGAGGAGTGAAATTTGTTGATGATACAAACATCAGTGGTAAACCATGTTGTGATGAGGATGTAAGTATGTTGAGTGAGTAGGCACTTGACAGTGGAGTTTGAGGCAGGAATACGTGTGGTTATACATTTTGTTGGGAAGAATCAATAGGCAGAATATTATTTAAACAGAAACTGCAAAGAAGTGTAGCACAGAGCAGTTTGGATGTTTTTGTGCATAAAACACAAAAGTGGCATGCAAATGCAGCAAGTATGAAGGCAAATTGAATTTTGGCCCTTATTTCTAGGAGATTGGAATTTAAAAACAGTGAAGTCTTGTTACAACTGTTCAGGATGTTGGTGAGGCTCTGCCTAGAATACTGTGTACAATACTGGTCCCTATACTTAAGGATGTATAGCCTTTGAACTACTTAAGAGATTCACTTGACTGATTTCTAGGATGGCTGTTGACCCATGAAGAACAGCTGCACAGAATAGATCTTTATTTATTAGAACATAAGAATAAGGGGTGATCTCACTAAAATATACAAATTTCTGATAAAAAAAAATGCTACAGATAATGGAAATCTGGAATGAACACAGAATGCTGGAGAAAATCAGCACATCTGACCAATATTGTTGCACTAATTTAAGTTTATGATGCTAATTTTAGGCCAACTCTTCTCCCTTTCAAAATACATGCATAATTCAATCAAATTGTATTTGCCGATGCCTCAGGGTGCCTTTACCCTAAGATCATTAATTAATCCTATCACCTTACATACTACCAAATCTAATATAACTTGCTGTCTGGTTCATTTTAGAATTTGCTACACTAAGAAATCATCTCAAAAGCTATAACTCCCTATCCAGGCTACCAATGATAATTAATTTTTCCAGTTCACAGAATCAAAAAAGTGTTACAGCACAGAAAGATGCCATTTGGTCTGTTGTGTCTGCACCTACACATTAAATGAGCATCATTACAAAGTGCCAACCTTTTGCCTTGTACATTATTTGTATAAGAATAATCGTCCAATCTCCTCCTGAATCCCTCACTTGAACCTGCCTCCACCATACTTCCAGCCAGTGCATTCCATACCCTAACTACTTACTAAATGTAAAGGTTATTTGTTATGCTATCCTTTCTTCTTTTGCAGATCACTTTAAATCTATACCCTCTTGAACTCATTCTCTTTCCTTTTAGCTAATATATGAATTGAAAATCAACCATGATTATTCCCATTCCTTTATGTGCCCAATGTTTCTTATACGGCTTCCTATATTATTGGTACGATTAGTGGGCATGTAGACCATTTCCACTAACACTTTCCCCTTGCTCTAACATTCCTCATTTCTACCCAAACACAGATTCAAAATCTTGATCTCCTGAACGAAGATTATCTCTATCTGTTATACCAATGACTAATTGTGCTGCCCTTTGACCTGCAGCTAGTTTGCTATTCTTACAGTCAGAGTCAAACAGCACAGAAACAATTCTTCAGTCCAATTTGTCTATGCTGACCAGATATCCTAAACTAATCTAGTCCCATTTGCCAGCATTTGGCCCATATTCCTCGAAACCTTTCCTATTCACGTACCCATCCAGATGCCTTTTAAGTGTTGTAATTGTACCAGTCTCCACCACTTCCTCTGGCAGCTCATTCCATTCTGCATTAAAAATTTGCCCCTTAGGTCCCTTTTAAATATTTCCCCTCTCACCTTAAATTTATGCGTTCTAGTTTTGGACTCTCCTGCCCTCAGAAAAAGACCTTGGCTATTCTGCCTATCCATGCCCCTCATGATTTTATAAACCTCTAAACTTTATCTATAAACCTCAACGTCCAATGCTCCAGGGAAAATGGCCCCAGTCTTTCCCTATAGCTCAAACCCTCCAACCCTGGCAACATCCTTGTAAATCTTTCCTGCACCTTTTAAGTTTCACAACATCTTTCCCATAGCAGGGAGACCAGAATTGAACACATTTTCCAAAAATAACCTAACTAATATCCTGTACAGTTGCAAAGTGACATCCCAATTCCTGTACTCAATGCAGTGACCAATAGAGGCAAGTGTACCAAACGCCGTCTTCACTATCCTGTCTACCTCGGACTCCACTTTAAAAGGAACTATTAACCTGCATTTAGGTCTCTCTGTTGAGCAACACTCCCCAGGACCTTACCATTAAGTGTACAAGTTCTGCCCTGATTTGTCTAACCAAAATGCAACACTTCACATTTATCCAAATTAAACTCCATCTGCCACTCCTTGGCCCATTACAGTAGACACAGCACTGATCCTTGTGACCCACTGCTGGCACTGGTCACATTCTTCTTCAATTCAACTTTTCAACAATTCAAGCTAGGACAAGAGGGCATAGCCTCAAGATTAGAGGGAGCAGATTTAGGACTGAACTGAAAGGAATTTCTTCACCCAGAGGGTTGTTAATCTATGGAATTCCTTGCCCAGTGAAGTATTGACGCTACTTCAGTAAATGTTTTTAAAAAAAAGGTAGATTTTTTTTTGAACAATAAAGGAATTAAGGGATACGGTGAGAACGCAGGTAAGTGGATCTGAGTCCACGAAAGGATCAGCCGTGATCTTATTGAATGGCGGAGCAAGCTCGAAGGGCCAGACGGCCTACTCCGGCTCCTAGTTCTTATTATGTTCTAACTTGTTTATTCCTTACTATTTAATGCTCAAGAAAAGCAAAGAACTGCAGATGGTGGAAATCAGAAACAAAACCAGAAACTGCTCGAAAAACTCACAGATCTTGCCAGACCTGCTGAAGAAAAAGCAAAGTTAACCTTTCAGGTCCAGTGACCCTTCTTCAGAAGTATTTATACTTTGGACTTAATACTCAATCTTGTCATCACGTAGCCACATCTCTGTAATGGCCATCAGATCATATTTATTTGCTTCAACATGCAGCATGATTTTATTTCCTTTGTTATGAATACTACATACATTTAGATGTACAGCTCTTAGTGTGGTCTTTTTGTTACCTTTGTAACATCTAGTCTTGACTATTGGAACATTCTTTGATTGTTTTCCCCTCTCTGTCCATTTTTTGAACTTAATTCCTATTTTTCCATCGAAATAACTGCACAGAGGCCGGGTGTCTCATGAACAAGTCACCCTTTGTTTAGTAGTGCACAGGTACACTGGCTTTGGCCAGCCAGTTTGGAGTCAGTCCTTCACAGAGGTGATTCTAATCTCCTGGTTATATTGGTCAGCCAAGGCTTTCCTGATTGGGGTTGTTTACCTGTGCCAACCAAGAACTACACAGCCAATGAGCTCAAACTGTTCCAATCGTTATATCCCTCCCCGACTAAGTCCAGGGATGTAAGTCTGGTCTTTTGCTTGTAACTTCCCTTGCAACGCTTTCACCCCAGGTCTGGTTCCTCCGACTCGGACTCAGGCACAGGTGGCACGTATCAGACCATGGCCCATCTTTTGTGTGGGAGCATCGCAGAAGAGTCTCCTCCTCTTCTTCTGGTGGCATCGGTATTGAGGCCACATCCATTCAGGACTCTGAGGTTTCCTCTACACTAAATGGGGAGCGGGGGCCACCTGCGGTCTCTTGGGCCTTCTAGCTGTTCTGAGGGGCCAGATATGTTTTGCTCGTGCCCTGTTTGTGAGGTAATGGCTTTCAGGCAATCCAGGTGTTTGTTCTGAACCGTATCACCTACCTGAATTTTGTAAGTCATGGGACCTGACCTTGCATCAGCCTCGCCTTGTACCCATACAGGGCCATTTCCATGGGTCTGGCACCAAACTTCATCTCCAAATTAAATTGTATCTCACTTAGAAGAGGCTTTTGGCAGGCGCTGGTGTTCCTGCTGCCGTTTCACACCTACCCCCCCTCTTCAGGTCTGGAAATAATCAGATTTAACCTGGTGTGGAGTCTTCTGCCCATCAGCAACTCTGCTGTTGCATGTGGAGTTGTCCTATAATTGAACAGGAGCTGGGACAGTTTGGTAACAATTGAGGTTGTAGGCTTCCTTAGCCTGCCTTCAACATTTGGACTGCTCTTTCCGCTACAGCATTGGACAACGGATGGTAGGGAGCGGTCTTTATGTGCCGAATGCCATTTGACTTTAGTAAATATTCGAATTCCCTGTCGGTAAATGACATCCCATTGTCCGTGACTGATACTTCTGGGAGTCCTTTATCACAAATGATGCTTGCAGCTTCTCAAACGTTATTCCCCAGTTTGTTGAAAGAACTTTATGCACGTCCAACCATTTTGAACGGCCATCCAAAATGACCAGGGACATTAAGTCCATGAAAGGACCGGCATAGTCGACATGCAGCCGAGTCCATAGTTTACCCAGCCATTTCCATGAATGTCGGGGCGCTGCTGGTGAAAAATGTTTATCTTTGTTGGCACTCCAGGCACTGCCCCACCAACACAGCTATGTTGGCATCCAACCCTGGCCACCAGATAGCTTCTTGCCAGCATCTTCATTTTGGAAACCTCTGGATGACTGTGGAGAAGTTTGGCCAGTATCTGGTGGCAACCTTTAATCAGGACAATCACCCTTGCTCCCCATAATAATATGCCATCCTCTATGCTGACCTGGTCTTGCCAGGACCAAAAAGGTTTCAATCCTGGCTGCCATGGCCATTTTGTTTCCCCCATTACCACCAGCTGTTTCAGTTTCACTAGAACAAGATCTTTGTGTCCGCACTCAGATATTGCCTGCATGGCTGAAAGGGTGTCCAGAAAGATTAAAACCAAATAGACTCTTCCAGGGGAGGCACTGTCTGCCAGTGGTAGGTGGCTCATGGCATCCACATTAGCCACTTGGCTTCCGCGTGTTTTAATATGCACTTTTACGTGCTGCGAATAAGAGCCCAATGCTAAATTCTACCAGAAGCTATGGGCAGCACCCCCTTGTCGTCCTTCAGCAGCTGTAACAGGGGTTTGTGATCTGTTACTGTGGCAAATTCTCATCCGTAAAAGGTACTGGTGGAACTTCCTCACACCAAAGACAACCGCTAACCCTTCCGTCTCTATCTGGGCATACTTGCATCTGGCATCAGCCAGAGTCTGAAAAGCATACGTTATCAGACATTCCTTTCTGTTGGGCCATTGCTGAGCCAAGACCACCCCAATACCATACTGGGAGGCATCGCACGTCAGCACCAGATCTCGCTTGGGATCTAAATGTTCCAACACCTTAGAATGATGACAGCTGCTTTTTCACTTCCCTAAAGGCTGCTACTTGCCTATGCAATCATTTCCGAGGCTCACCTTTTTTCGATTAAAAAATGTAAGGGTGCCAAGGTGGAGGCCAAGTTATGTATGAATTTTCCGTAAAAATTTACTAACCCAAGGAAAGACCTAAGCACTGGTACAAACATGGGAGCCAGGGTTCCTTTGATCACCCTCACTTTCTCTTCTAACAGGCGTAACCTGGCTTTGTCAACTTTGTAAACTTTGTAATCCAAGTAGGTCACTTGGGGTGCATGGAACATATTTTTTCAGTCAAAGACATACGCTCTCCTGGGAGAAATGTTTAAGCTTTATTTTCCAAGTTCTCTTTATTGGTCTTCCCTGGTATTACTAAGTCACCCAGATAAATGGCACCCTGGAGTAACCCTTGTATTCTCCATGGTCCGCCGGAAAAAGCTGATAGTATCCCAAATGGCAGCCTTGTATATTGATACAAACCTTTATGGGTATTAATTATAGCGTACTTCTGGGACTCCTCATCCAGTCACAATTGTAGGTAGGCATGTCTCATGTCCAGCTTCATGAAGGACAGCACCCCCCTGCCCAACTTTGTGTACAAGTACTCTATGTGAGGACTGGAGTATTTATCCAGCTGCAAGAAGCAGTTTACCATTTACTTAAATCCCCAAAAAGATTAAATGAGCCATCGGGCTTCACAAACAGTATGACCAGCGCTGCCCATTCTGCAAAATGCATGGGTTCGATGATTCCTTTGCTCTCCAGCCTCCTGATTTCTGCCTCTACTTTTGCCTGCAAGGCAAATGACACTGGGTAGGCCTTGCAAAAAGCTCGGAATTGTGTCCTAGTCAACATGTAAAGTGACTTTGGCCCTTTTGATTGTCCTAAGCCCTTCTTGAAAAACTCCTGGGTATTTCACTAAAACATCACTGAAGCAGCCATTTTCCAATCAAAAAGTGTTGAGCCAGTCAAGGTGAATCTCTTTCTCAACCAGTTCTGCCCCATGGGAACTGGGTCACCATTTAACCAAACATTACTTTCAAATGGCTCCAATTTGGGTGTCACTAAGCAATTTAATTGTTCCAACCCACATGTAGGGAAACTATCCAAGGTGTGCACTCTCCTGGGTACCAGCCTACAAGTTTTCCTACTCAAGTCAGGCCTTTTAGGACTCCTTTGCTGTTCCGAGTCCGCACACTGGCAGCAACTACAATGGTTTGCAGCCCACATCCTGAAGAACTGTTTAGCCACTTGGCCGAGGGTCAGCTTTGTTGTGGGGTTCTGCTGTGCATGGCCTAGGGCCCTCTGGCTCTGGACATGCCCTGCATGAAGCTCTGCGATTGTATACACTCAAGCGGTGTTCCCCAAGCTTTGTTGGGCAGGTGAGAGAGTGTCCAATTCCATTGGGATGCCCTGTGGTTCCCATGCTCCACTTGTCACAATTTCTAATGTGAAGGCAAGCTGCAGTGTCTGTTTGAAGTCCAGCTGGGCCTCAGCTAGTAGGTCCTTCTGCATGGTTACATCATTAATCCCATATACCAAACATTTCTCAGCATCTCATTCAGTGTTAACCCAAAATCACATGCCTCTGCCATCTATCATAACCTCAAAGATCCCAATACAAATTCCTCCAGTTCTCTAACAGCCAAATAAAATCAAAAGCATCTCAGGATTAGAGGTGGTTTTGGGATCATAATATTCCTTAACCAACTCGGTCAACAGTTGGAAGGTTTCAGTGCCTGGTGCGTCTGGGAAAGTTTAACCCCTTATAACTAAAAATGCTGCAGGTCCACACACAGTCAGAAGGATTACTCTTTGGTTTTCATCTGCCCAAATGTCATTTGGCTGGGAAAAAAATATTGCATTCTTTCCACATACTGGGCCCAGTCTTTGACAGCAGGGTCAAATGAATCAAGCTTCCCAAACAGAAGCATGATGCCAGGAATGCTTACCCCAACTCCAAGATGACAGTTGCAAGCAAATGTTCTTTAGCACATCCGGTTTTCTCCCATCGCCCCTGAAATAACTGCACAGAAGCCAATGTCCCATCACCAAATCACCCTTTATTTACGAATGCACAGTACACTAGCAGACTCTCATCTCCTGGTTACATTGGTCAGCTGAGGCTTTCCTGATTGGCCCAGGTTAACCAACCCAATCAAGAACCTTGTAGTTAACAAGGTCCATGTGGTTCCAATCACTACACCTAGCTTACCTTATTTCTATTCTTTGATATACCACATCTTTCCACATTTGATCCCTTTCCCCAAAGGTTTACCTTAGAACATTTATTCCAGAGTATAGATTCTTCTGGCATGACAGGGGAGGAGGTTGCAAAAGAGGAGACTATGTTGTAGTATTGATCAATTTTTACTGCAATAAAAGGGATGATATCTAAGATGATTCGTCAATTTAGGTACAATGGTAGACCTTCAAAACAAAAAAGAAGAAGGAGAAATCAGGCTGAAGTTGACTAAAGTGGACTCTGGACAGGATATTTATCAGAAAATCAACATCTGAGCAGTGGATGTCATTTGAAAAGGCAACAGTGAAAATGCAAGATTGACATATTTCTGTAAATGTGAAGGGTGTGGTAAACACTTCTAGGGAACTCTGGATGTCAAGTCAGGTACACAATTGGATAAGAAAAAAAAAGGGAAGCTTATGGGCCAAAAACAAAATAGAAACCCTAAAGGAGTAGAGAAAGTGCAGGGATTATTTAAAAAAAAAGAAATTAGGAGAGCAAAGAAGGGGCAAGAATAAAATAATGGAGTAAAATAAAAGATAATCTAAAGGCATCTTAGAAGTAAAATTAGAAGCAAGGGGACAACCAGGGAAAATAGGCTCAACTAGAAACCAAAGTGGCAATGCGTGCTGAGCTGGAAGACGTAGGTTAGGTTTTAAATTAATACTTTCTATTTGAATTTACTATACAGCAGAACGATATAGGAGAAATCAGGGATAAACCTGAACAAATTAGCATCAGGAAAGGAGGAGGTATTAATATTTTCAGTGCGTTTAAAGTTGGATAAATAACCAAGCCCAGATAAGCAGCTGTGAGAGGCAAAGGAAGAGTTTGCAGGGGCATTGACATTAACTTTCAAATTCTCTCTGGACACAGGAGGGGTGCCAGATGACTGGAGGACAGTGAGTCTTACATCAGTGGTAGGGAAACTATTAGAAAAATTTTTGAGGAACAGAATTTATCTCCATCTGGAAAGAAGATGTTTAATTTAGGACAGTCAGCATGGCTTAGAAGGGGGAGATTATGTCTAAAAAAATTGTGGATTTATTTTTAGATGACGACTAGGTGTATGGATGAGAGCAATGTATTTGGTGTAATCTACACAAATGTCAGTGAGGCTTCTGTAAAGGTGTTGTTTGGGAGACTGGTCAAAAAGTCGAGCGTCCATGGCATTCTGTTTCCAGAGGTGTGCTTGGTAACTTGCTGTTTGTACTGTAGGTTAATAACTTAGATGCAAACATAGGAGGTTTATCAGTAAACTTGCAGATGACCCAAAAGTTGGTTGTATAGTAAACAGCAAGGAATAAACCCTTAGATTATAAGATACAGACAGACTAGTCAGATGGTCATAACAGTGGCAGCTATCCAGAGAACTCTCGATATCAAGGAACGCACAGGATTGGATAAAGAAAAAAGGGGAAGCTTATGGTACATATCATGGGCCCAAAACACAATAGAAACCCGAGAGGAGTAGAGAAAATGCAGGGGTTATTTAAAAAAAAGACACAGCAAAAAAGGGCATGAAAAATCACTAGTGGTTAATTCACGAAAAGTGTGAGTAATGCATTTTTTGCAGCACTAACAAAGGCAAGGCAGCACATGATGAATGCTAAGACTCTGGGCTGTACTGAGGATCAGTGGGACCTTGGTATGCATGTACATAAATCCCTGAAGAGACATAAATAGGGTGCTTAAGAAGGCCTAAGGAATACTTGTCTTTATTAGTTGTGGTATAGAATGCACGATCTGGGAAGTTATGACTGAACTATATGAGACACTGGTTAAGCCACAGCTGGTGTAGCCTCTTCCAACGATGATCCCCACCTTTCCCAATACAAGTGCCAATACACAAAAACTGAACCACACTTATTCTATAAGTCTAAGAGTCACATATTCATCTCAATAATTTTATGTACCCAATGAAAATTTGGATGTCGTTGACATAATAATCCAGAGATTATACCTTTTGAGGCTCTGCTTTTTAATTTATTGCTTCATTCCTTATTCTCTATGCAGAACTTATTTTCTACTCTGTTTATGTCATTGGTATCTACACAGCAATGACCACTGGATCTCTTGTCCCACTACAAGTTCCTTTCTAGTGGAGCAGATGTTTTGAACCCTGACACCAGGCAGGCAACACATCCTTCTGAACTCTCTCTCTTTCTTGAAGAGAACTTTGTCCATGCCCATCACTACGCTATCCCTTACCACCACTGCATTTTTTTTTTACTATCACGCCCTCAGCTTGTAAGGTGTGCTGAACCAAGATTCCATTTTCATCTGCTCCTTCTCCTACAGTGCTTGCTCTCGTCTACACAAGTGAGGCACCTCAAATTTGTCAGATGGTTGAAAGGGCTGATAATTCGGACTACAGTATCTTCTGATCCCTTACCTGCCTTCCTCATGGTCACACCCTAATGTCCCTCAATTTCCAGATGCAGCCAGCTTGCCACTCTAAGGTGTGCGGCTGCCTTCTGGAACAAAGTGTCCTTGAATCTCTGCAAGTCCCAGTTGCATTGCAATGTCTTTAATTTAGCCTCCAATTCAATAGTTGTAAGTTGAAGTTCCTGTAGGTTTAGGCATCTTCTACAGACATGTTTCCCTGGACTACTTCCAAGTTCAGAAATTCCTACAGTCTACAACTGTGATACAATGTCCATCTCTTTGTGTTTTGTATATTAATTAGCTAAATGTAATTCATTAATTTAATCAGTCAAGCAAAACTTTTTTTAAAATCAAGACCTTTCTGTATCTATTAAATGTTAACACCACTTAACAACTGGAAGTTATACTAAGCACATACCGCCCAACTAGCTGATTTGTCCTTTAATGCCATTCTCATTATTCAATGCTTTTCAACTGTTTGCCCTGGATCTCAGCAGATGAAGTGGCATACTGCCATACTTCTTTTAATCTTCCCAAATCGTATATATTCTTCACCCAAATCACCAAACTCCCAAATCTTGCACTCTTTGCCAGCTGTACTCAATGATGACTGCACTCCAAAGGCCATATACTTATACTGATTGTTACGTAGATGTGGCAACTCGGCTCTGCTATTGCTCAAGAACTAGTTTTAGCCATCTACACTACACTTATACACTACAGCTGTTCTAACAGAGAATTTCCTTGCTTTAAGCTTTGGAGCAGCTTTAGAATTTAAATTTGACTTAAACAGCAAATCTTAGTTAAATGCTAAATGTTAGAAGCAACTACCCTGGATTTTAAAGAGAGATTTAAAACTCCCATTTTTCAAAGTCCCAAGCCTTCCATTCTGCACCAGCTGAACTTATCATTTAATAAATTTTGTCTAATAGCAGGACCACAACTAGTGCTGGACACTGTGGTTTTAGAAGCACAGGCTAGCGAGCATGGTTGAAATGCTGTCAACTGCAGACAGGCAAAGGAATGTGCTGTTTGATTCAGTCCTCAAGTCTTAATGCCTATTCACCAGATAGCAAACGGTGCTGCAACTCATCTATGTGGTAGGTAGAATATCTTTTTGGCTTGATGGCAGCATTGGGTTAATGAAGAATGCCACTCACGTACTTATTATGAAGTAGCAGCATGTGACAGGTAGCTTCACTTGTTGCTCACTTTTGAGATACTTTATCTTTCCATGAGTACAGCGGGTGCCTTTCAGGGCCAAAAGTGGCAGCCATAGGCTCTTTCATGAGTTTGCGGGATATACAACAAGTGGTGATCTGGTCAGGGTGGCCAATATCATAAAGGATAAGTTTTGATACATCCTACCTGTTCATCAAACTTGCACTATGTTCAGATAGCTACAGCTCATGGAATCATAGAATCTCTTCGGCCCCTAGAGTCCACACCAACCTCCCGAACAGCATCCCATCCAGACCCAGACCCACCCTATCCCATTATTTTTCTATTTAGAAAGTTTCCAATAAGGTTGATTTTGTAGCATGTTAATGTGTAGGAATCTCAATATGTATACTGACCAGTGAATACAGATTTACCGCATAGCCATAAGGTATAGGTGCAGAAATGAACCATTCAGCTCATCGAGTCTGCTCCACCAGTCAGATCATTATGATTTGATAATTCTCAACTCTATTTTACTATCTTTTCCTCACTGCATTTGATTGTCTTACTGATTAAAAATCTATTTATCACGGTCTTGAATATACTTAATGACCCAGCCACAACAGCCCTCTGTGCTAAAGAATTCCACAGATTCACTACTCTCTGAGAATACAGATTTCTCCTCACCTCTATCTTGAATATGCACCTCCTTATTCTGAGACTCTCCCATGAGAAACAATCTTTCCATATCTATACTGTCAAGTCCTCACAGAATCTTGCATGTTTCAACAAGGTCACCTCTTAATCTTCTATATTCCAATGAGTGCAGTTCCTCCATAACCTGCCACACATGAGTAATGTGGTAATATGAATTTCAGTGCCTGTGTGATGCCAGGTACATAAGCCATATGTCTCAACCACTTGCAGACCATATTAAATAACATGACCTTTTAACTATCCAATAAGGAAGTGTGCCAACTGTGTTCAAGGAACCTGTGCTTACAAAGCTCTGAACTTAGTGTGTAGCACAAACATGATTCTACTATTGGATAATATACACCAAATAAGCCAGACTGTACCAAGAATTAAATATCACACGTGTAGCGCATTTCAATTGTATCTGGAGAAACTACCCATATTCACACACAGGACCCTAATTTGTATAGGCTACACATCCCTGAACGTGTAGGCAGAAGGAATTTTTATATACATTGCAACTTCCTCATGGAGAATGATCATGGAAACTGTTACAAGCTGGCAGTCTTGTTTCAACTGAGTTTTTATTGACCTGGATGTAAATTGGATGCCTGTACAGAGAGCCACATGGTAGAGGTCCTGTGACTACAACAAGCCAGGAGGCATATTGGTACAGTATTGCATTAATTTCCCAAGCAGAGATTTCCTATCGTTTTTGTGGTGCACATGGGATGCCCTGACCACAGTCCGCCTGCCTGGGCTATAATCAGCGAGCTAAGACTGAAAGTTAACAGATCCTGCTGCATCTCCTTGTAAACATAGTTCAAACAATGAGGACCTTCTTCTCATGCTGAGTAGACTGGCATTCCCTTTCAAAGTTTGATTTCTTGCATCTCAGTCCTGATGACTGCAAGAAGAAAAGCGTTGACCTCGTGTCTCTCTTTTGCAATGATTCAATTCTGTACAAGAAAGCAACTATTTATGTATGTTGCTGTCGATACTAAGCAGATCCCCTTCATGATTGTAAACTAAGCACATGAAATGATAGATATCCTAATGGAAGTAAAGGCACAATGATATTGATATCAGTTTGGCATTTAATTTCTTACGTTTGCAGCATATTTATAAATTGTTAGGTTTTCTCAATTCATTCATACGCCAACTTCTCAAATGGATTCTTGAGCCTCCTGAGAATGAAAATTAACTCGTCCTGTTGATTATGAATCTTTGCTCACAATAAATCTCCATTTTAAGGATCCTTATTACTTCCAATGCACTGACTTATAAAACGAGGCTGGGTAAAAATAAATTTGATATAATAAAACATTTACCAAAATACATTGACACTCGAAGGATATGAAATAACCCTTAATGTATAATGCATTTACTGCTATGCTAATAAATCTGCACAAGGCACTCTACATAAAATGTAATCATCATTACAATAGCCTAATGGTGAATGTTTGCTGCTGTTCTTACACGTGAAGTGACACAAACCTTTGAAATTTGGCCGTATTCTTGGATCATATGAAACAAGTAATCTGTTGAGGATGTTGCTGGTGGAATTCGCAGGTACTCGTGCAAGGTCTTCAGCAGACTGCTCACTGTAACAGACAAAAACTTTGTGAATGTTCAATTTGCTTGGAAGATCATAAGAAATGCAAACAAGAGTAGGCTGTTCATACCCTTGAGCCTGCTCTGCCATTCAATAGGATCATGGCTGATCTAACATTTACTTTCCTGCATTTTTCCCATAATCCTTGATTCCCTTACTGTCAAGAATCTATCTCAGTCATAAAAATACACAAGGACTCTACCCTCGCAGCTCTTGGTAGCAAAGGAGCTCCAAAGACTCAGAACTCACTGAAGAAATTCCTCATTTCAGTCTTAGATTGGAACCCCTTTATTCTGAAACCATGCCCTCTGGTCCTAGATTCTATGCGGGGAAACACCCTCTCAGCGTTTACGCCGTCAAGCCCCTTAAGAATCTTAAGTTCCAGTGAGATCACCTCTCTTTCTTATGAACTGCAGTGAGTACAGTCCCAACCTGTTTAGCCTTTGCTCATAGGAAATTTCTCCCTACCAGGGATCATGCTAGTAAACCTTCTCTGAACTGCCTCCAATGAACTATCTTTCCTTAACCAAGGGGACCAAAACTGCTGATAGTACTCCAGATGTGGTCTCACCAGTACCTTGTATAGTTGCAGTAAGATTTCCCATCTCTTACACTCCGACCCGCTTGAAATTAGGACCAACATTCCATTAGCCTTCCTGATTACCTGCTGCACCTTTTTTCTATCTGCGTATTTTGCGCACAAGTACCCCAAGTCCCTTTGTGTTGCAGTTTTCTGAAGTTTTTCTCCACTTAAGTAACACTCTGATCATTTGTTCTCCCTTCCAAAATAACCAACATCATATTTTTGGTCACTTACTTAACTTATCAATATCTCTCTTTAAACTGTCTGTACCCCTCTCACAACCTATCTTTCCAACTATTTTTGTGTCGGATGCCAATTTGCCAATCATACATTTACTTCTTTCCTCCAAGTCATTAACATATATTGGAAATATTTGCAGTCCCAGCACTAATCCGTGGAACCTCAACCTGGTCACTGGTTGTGAACTTAAAAAAGAATCCCTTATCCCCACTTAATATTTCAATTTCTATTCATGCCAATATACTATCTCCAACACGGTGGGTTCTAATCTTATGATCTAACCATTTGTAAGCCACCTTATGGAATACCTTCTGGAAGTTCAAGTACAACACATCTGCTGGTTCTCCTCTATTGACTCTGATTGAGACTTCCTCAAAAAACTCTAATAAATTACTCAGACACAATTTCCCTTTCATGAAGTCATGCCGACTCTGCTTGATTGGATTAATATTTTTCAAATCTTTTGCCATTACTTCCTTAATAATTGATTCCAAAACTTTAGTTCCCTACTTTCTGCCTCCCTCCCACTTTGAATATGGGTGTCACAACAGCAGTTTTCCAGTCGTCCCATACTTCTGCAGAATATTAAGATTTTTGGAAGACTATAACCAATGCATCCACGATCTCTGTAGCTGCCTCTTTGAGGATCCCAGCTGCAACAGTAAGGCTAGGGGACTTATGTGCCTTTAGCCTCATTATTTTGTCCAGTACTACTTCTTCAGTGGTGGTGATGGTACTTAATTCCTCCCCCATATTTTTTAGTATTAATTGAGTGTTCAAAGTATCTTCCACTGATACAAAATAGCTGTTTCAGCCCTCTGCCATTTCCTTGTTCTGCATAACCATCTCCCCAGATTCATTTTCTAACAGGCCTATATTCACTTTGACCTCTCTCTTCCTTTTTAGATATTTAATGAAGCTGTTATTGTCAGTTTTTATGTTCCTCACTAGTTTGCCCTTGGAGTTTAATTTCTCTCCCTTTTATTATTTTTTTTTAAGTCTTCCTTTGTTGGATTCTGAATTTATCTCAGTCGTTGGAACTATCATTGATTTTTGCCTCCTTCCATGCTTTTTCTTTTAATTTATTACTCTGCTTAATGTTCTTGGTTAGCCACAATTGGTTTATCCCTCTCTTAAAATATTTCCTCTGTGCCGAGATGTATTTTTGCTGAGAGTCATGAATTATCTCCTTAAAATATCTGCCATTGATTTCTTACAGTCATGTCTGCTAGTCTATCCACCCAGTTCACTTTAGCTAGCTCTATCCTCATTTCTTTTTAACTCCCTTTATTTAAGGTAAGCAGTGTTCTTTTCAACCCGAGCTTCTCACTCTCAAGCTGAGTATTAAATGCTATCATGTTATGATCACTACTTCCTGGGGGATCTTCTACCCAGAGATCATTTATTAGGCCTACATCATTACCCATTACCAGATCCAATATGGCCTGCTCATTGGATGGTTCCGTAACAACTCTTCAACAAGGACATGAGGTTGTAGACACACTGATTCACAACCCTAATTCACCGTTGAGGATTCACTTTTTCAGTGTCTCTCAAGGTGATTATCCCTTTTTCCTACTAAGAAGAGAATATACACAGAGTGGCTAGCTGCTTCCAATGTTCATTTATTTCTCCACCAACAGAAGGGAGAGCAAGAGGAATGCTTTATCTTTCACAGGTTGATTGTTTCTGCATCTTGTCTAAACATGAAGCTGTTGTCCCTTACACAGGAACCAATCAAGAATGTGTTTTGGTGCTGAATACTTCTAAACACACACACACACACACACACACACACACACACATAAACTCTTTCTCCTGGTTAGAAACATCCAATTAACAACTTTTTGACTGGACAACACTGATAATAGACACCTTAGCTCTGTGAGCGTGTGTCCAACATCTTCCCCTACTACTTGAATAAGGCCACCTTGAAAGTACATCAAACCAGGAGCTTCATTAATTCTTTTTGTTTTAAATCCACACCTTCTTCCACAGTTCCTAGGTTTAAAACAGTACCCTTTCTCATTTCAGTCCAGAAACCAGAAAATAAATGCTGGCTTCATAAAATTAAGGTATAAAATCAAGGCAAGAGTAATAGGAGTGTTCGTACTATGGGCAATGAAGGTCAGTGAATGGCAGAAAGGGACAAGAATAGACCAAAGAATAAGAAACGGGCAATTAATAGACATGTATCTAGATACATTTAGCATTCATAAAATGCACAGTTAAGTAAATTAATATGATCTGACAATCATTACAGAGACCAGGATGCATGATGATAAGAATTGAATCCTAAATATTAGAGAGGTATATGACATTCAGGAAGAATAGGAAATTCGGTGAAGGTGTAGCACTGTTAATCATTCATACACTAGCTAGAAATAACCTTAGTTCACGAGATTAGAATGTAGAATTGGTTTGGGTAGAAATGAGCAATTATAAGGAATTGAAATCACTAGTCAGCGTTGTCTGCAGTAACAATAATATAGCATGAAATATATAAGAAGAAAATTTGAGTTTATGTGATAAACAGTGGTCAGGGGGTGGGGGGTATTAATCTACATACCTGGAAAAATCAGATCAGCAATGGCAACTTGGATGAGCAGTTTAGAGCATGCTTTTGTGATAAGAGCAGCATTATTTGGAACCAACCAGGCAGCAGGTTATACTGGATTTGGTGTTATGTAATTTAACTTGTTTAACTAACGATTTCAGAGAAAAGGCACTATAAGGTAGCAGTAACTCCCATATAATTGGGTTTTACATCTTATTTGAAAATGAGAAGAGTGGGTCCTGGACAAGAACTTTGCATTTAAAAAAGAGCAAATGTGTTGTCCTTATCTATATCCTGAATGATAACAGATACCATGATCAATTCAGTCACTGTATATCGTAAAAATTCGTGAAAGGGCCTACATTCTACCACTTTCAGTCCTGAACAGTGACGAGTCTACCTCTGATTACCCTGGAAGGGGAAGTCATTGTAAAACTGTAAAAAACCGGTGAAGCTAGCTGCCTTGCACTGCTGCTATGCAGTTGTTTTGTCCAAGGACAGTTTGCTGTCATCAAACCAAAGAAATGTTGTCTACTACACAATTGTATAATATGAGATCAGAGTTTCAATGCCATTGTGATGTGGACTATATGTTCCATTAACTGGCAAACTATAAGACCATAATACATAGGAGCAGAATTAGGCCACTCAGCCCTTCGAGTCTGCTTTGCCATTCAATCATGTCTGAATGTTACTCAATCCAATTCCCCAGCCTTCGCCTCATAACCTCTGATCTCCTTACAAGAACCTATCTACCTCCGTCTTAAATATGCTCATTGACTTGGCCTCCACAGCCTTCTGTGGCAATGAGTTCTCACATTCACCGTCCTCTGCTAGAAGTTCATCCTCATCTCAATTTGAATGAATCATCCCTACACTCTCAGGCTGTGCCCCAGTTCTAGTCTCTCTGACTTGGGGAACCATCTTCTCCACAACCATTCTATCCATTACTGTTAGTATTTTGTAAGTTTCAATGAGATCTCCCCTCATCCTTCTTAACTGTATGTAGCACTGACCCAGAGTCCTCAACCACTCCTCACATGACACAAGCACTTCAATCCCAGGATCATTTTTGTAAACCTCCTCTGGATACCCTTCAAGGCCAACACATCCTTTCTCAGATACTGAATCGGAAATTGCTCACAATATTCCAAGTGCAGTCTAACCAGAGCCTCATATAGCCTCAGCAGTACATTCCTGCTGTTGTTTTCTAGCCCTCTTGAAATGAATGCCAACATTGCATTTGCCTTCCTAACTGCCAAATGAACTGAACCTGCATGTTAACCTTATGAGAATCCTGAACAAGGATTCTTAAGACCCTTTGTGCTGCTCAGTGGTTATCACTGCTGCCTCACAGCACCAGGGAACCAGGTTCGATTCTACCCTCGGGCAACTGTCTGTGTGGAGTTTGCACATTCTCCCCATGGCTGTGTGGGTTTCCTCCAGATGCTCCGGTTTCCTCCCACAGTCCGAAGTTGTGCAGGTTAGGTGGATTGGCTGTGCTAAATTGCTCGTAGTGTCTAGGGTGGGACATGCAGGCATGGGGTTGGGGTTGGGGTTGGGGTTGGGGATGGGTCTGGGTGGGATGGTCTTCGGACGGGTGGTGTGGACTTGATGGGCCAAATGCTTCTACACTGTAGAGATTCTATGATTCTATGATTTCTGAACGCTTTCCCCATTTAAAAAATAGTCTACATCTCCATTCTTCCTCCAAAAGTGCATAACTTCACACTTTCCCACATTCCCCCAAGCGGGACTCCAGCGGGAGTGCAGGAGCAGGCAGCCCAGAGTGGCTGGCGCTAAGAACAGGAGCAGACAGACAGGGGCAGCAGCAGGGGAGAGGTCAAGCCCAAAGAGGGGAAGGTCGAGCCCTTATAAAGGACGCAAGCCCAGCATGCCAGGCGTGATGGATTGTGGTGTTGAACTGTTATTTGTGTTTTTGTTTTTCCACTTTTTAAATGAGAAAAACAGTAAACTTTGACTTTTTAAACATTGTTTTCCTTATTTTTCTGCTTTGTACTTAAGATTCTGTACCTAGGTACCTTTGTACTGAAGATGGTAGCGTAAGTAACAACTTGTAAACTTTCGATATACTCATGTGAGTACATGACAATAAACCTAATTCAATTCAATATGCCATTTCTTTGCCCCCTCTCCTAGCCTGTCCAAGTCCTTGTGCAGCCTCCTGCCTCCTCAACACTAACTGTCTCTCCATCTATCTTTGTGAAATCTGTAAACTTCACAACAATGCCCTGAGTTCCTTCGTCCAGATCGTTAATGTATAACATGAATAGTTGTGGTCCCAACACTGATCCCTGAGGAACTCCACTGGTCACCAGCTTGCCATCCTGAAAACAGACTACTTTATAGCCATTCTCTGCCTTCTGCCAGTGTGTCAATCCTCTACCCATGCCAGTACGTTGCCACTAACACCTTCTAGATTTCCAAATAGATAATGCGAGGTTGTTATCTTGCTCACCAAGCTGGCTTGTTTTCGTTCAGACGTTTCATTACCATGCTAGGTAACATCATCAGTGAAGCCTCCAATAAAACAATGTTGTTCTACTCTGCTTGGAATTTATGCTGTCTGGTCCATTATGGTGAGTAATGTCATTTCCAGTTTTGATCTGTATGGGTTTCTACATGGGGTCCTATTCTATATGTTTGTTGATTGCATTACGGGTCGAGAACCATTCCTCTAGGAATTCCCATGCAGATCTATGTTTGGCTTGGGCTACTATGGTTACATTGTCCCAGTTAAACTGATGGCTTTCATTGTCTGAGTGTACTGATATTTAGGAAAGTTCATTGTGTCGTTTTGCTGCTAGCTGATGTTCATGTATTCTGATGGCTTGTTTCCTTTCTGTCTGTCTGATGTAATGTTTATGGCAGTCATTGCATAGTATTTTGTAAACCACGTTGGTTCAGCATGTTGTGGGAATGGGGTCTTTAATCCTGGTGAGTGCTTGTTGTAGAGTGGCTTGTAAGCCCACAGCCACTCTCCGACAAGCACTCACAAGGATTAAAGACTCCATTACAAAAACATCAGCTAGCAGCAAAACAACACAATGAACTTTTCTTAATGTCGGTACACTCAGACAATGAAGGACATCAGTTTAACTGGGACAATGTAACCATAGTAACCCAAGCCAAACTTAGACACGCACGGGAATTCCTAGAGGCATGGTTCTCAACCCATAATGCAATCACCAAACATATAGAATTGGACCCTATATACAAACCCATACAGATCAAAACTGGGGAAATGACACTACTCACCACAACGGACCAGAAAGTACAAATTCCAAGTGGAGTAGAACCACATCGCTTCATCGGAGGCCTAACTGATGATGTTACCTAGCATGGTGATGAAACGTCTGAACGAGAACAAGCCAGCTCAGCGAGCAAGTCAACAACCTCACCCACAACCCGAGCTACAGATCTTTGCCAAAACTTTAAACAGATAATGTCCACTCGCTCCTCTTTGTCTAACTTGCTAGTTACCTCCTCAAAGAATTCTAACAAACTTGTCAGGCATGACCTCTCCTTAACAAAGCCATGCTAACTCAGCCATATTTTACCATACGCTTCCAAGTATTCTGCAATTTCATCCTCAATAATGGACTCAAAAATTTTACCAATGACCACAGTCAGGCTTACCAGCCTATAATTTCCCATCTTCTGCCTCCCTCCCTCCTTCTGTTATATTAGCCATTTTTTAGTCTTCTGGGACCCATCCTGACTCCAGTGCTTCCTGAAAGATCATAACCTTCCTTCAAAAATCTCCCCAGCTTATCCCCTTCAGAATTCTGTGGTGTAGTTCCATCTGGTTGGGATCACTTATCCAGCTTCAGATCTTTCAGCTTTTCCAGCACCTTCTCCTTAGTGATGGCTACTACACTCAGAATCCCCACACTGTGGAATCAGGCCATTCAGCCCATCGAGTCCATACCGATCCTCCGAAGAACATCCCACCCAGACCAAACCCCACATTTCCCAACGCTAATCCACCTAATCTGCACATCCCTGGACACTGTGGACATTTTAATATAGCCAATCCACCTAACTGGCACATGTTGGACTGTGAGAAGAAACCAGAGCACCCAGCAGAAATCCATGCAGACATGGGGAGAACGTGCAAACTCCACACAGACAGTCGCCCAAGAATGGAATCAAACCCAGGTCCCTGATGCTATGAGGCAGCATAGCTAACCACTGAGCCACCATGCCACCCCTCACCTCTGCTCCTGACTCTTTTCAAGTTCTGGTTAGGTACTGGTGTCTTCAACTGTGAAAACTGTTGCAAAGACTACATCAAACAAAACATCCCATTGACCATTCACAGCCCTTTTTCAACCTGTCCATACTTGCAAGCTTCAGAAAAGTATATCTACCATTAGACAGGATTCTGCTATTGGAAATCATTTAATGAATAATCTGGACTGTTTTCAGAGTTACACCAGAAACTAATGTAGGGTCATCAACTAGGTACAGTTTCATTTGACCAATTTCATTTGCTAGAAACTGCAAGCATAAATACTTAGGACCCTGTCTTATATGAGCAAAAAGAACATTTAATAAGTTAAGCCTTTTTCAATAAAAAGGGCGGTCATGGAGATAACCAATCGCTGATGCACTCAAAGGTAACATCCTGACCAATCAGACTTCAGCTGCCTGGTCTGAGAATCAAGATTGACAGACACCCATTTTAACAAACACACCAAACAAGCTAGAAATTGGGAAACTCAACAAGGAAACCAGAGCGAATACCTGGAGTTCCCACAGTGTGGAAGTGGGCTATTCTGCCCCTTGAGTCCACACAGACCCTCTAACGAGCACCCCACCCAGACTCATCCCCCTACCCTATCCCTGTAACCCTGAATTTGCTCATGGCTAATCCACCTAGTCTGCATATCCCTGGTCACCATGGGCAACTTAGCATGGTTGATCTTCCTGCTGTGCACATCTTTGGACTGTGGGAGGAAACCAGGGCACTCAGAGGAAACCACGCAGACATGGGGAAAATGTGCAAACTCCACACAGCCAGTCGCCTGAGGATGGTATCGAACTCTGGTCCCTAGTGCTGCGAGGCAGCAGTGAGCCTCCATGTCACCCGTACCTGGTGGATTCAACTCGCTGCTTGTTTCAAACAAACTTCATTGTGGACACTGGGCAACATCTCAGGGCATGATCCACAGTTGCCAGCCACACACACTCTTCATCTACGGACACTGGCATCCAGCACCTGCCAACCCACCATGACCATCCTTCCACCTGTGACACACTGGCAGACCATTCATGTGGCACAGGCTTGCACTGCAGAGCACATCGACAACTAAATATTAAGAAGGCTGCAGCAGGGACACTTTGAATGCTGGGGCAGGAACCCAGCTCAAGATTGGACCAGGCTGCAGCTCAGGGCTGCTCATGTGCTCTCTTAACCCCTACTTATATTGATTCTACCTACATTATCGTGCTTTGTCTGTCAGCATATTGATCTTCACTAAGAGCCAAAGGCTTTCACCACTCCAATTTTAACAGGCTGTTGAACACAAATATGTTTATTTTCATGCTTGTCAGTTTAGAAAGGTCCTGGGTAAGTGGCAGGTTGGGACGGTGCTGGATGGGAGGGGGTGGGCCTTTGATGAATGACGCACTCAGATGACAATCTAACTTGCAGCATGTGACAGCTGCCTGTGTGGCAAACACACTGCACGTTCATTCAACTGAATGGGTATGTCGGAAACTAGTGGGGGATAGTTTTCAGTCTAGTCAAAGGCGGAGGGGCATGTTGGTAATAGGGCTGTGGTGCCATGAATAAGGGGCACACTCTAAGGGCTTTCACATAGTCATCTGCTTTGGATGCTCAGAGTCAGGAGATACATCCCCGAGTCCAGTACATAGAATGTTAAGCGGTCAGTCCTGTAGGGACAACACAAGCAGTCAGGAGAACTGCACTTTATTATTTGCAAATACAATAGTCTGGTTGGTTGTGTCTTTGTTCTGTTCACTGAAGTTAATCAGAGGGCCGAGTAAATATATGTGTCATGCAAATAAATTTTAAACAGTCCGTGTGCCAGGACAACGTAGCACAGTCTAATGTAACTGAAGATGCAAGGTAAACCATTATATCAATAATAATTTCCTTCAGTGGCAACAAAAGCATAGCAACATTTTGGTAGCGAGAATTTCCACATGCTGAAAACAAAGTTATCTAAATCATAGATCTGTTTTGGTACAGAGGAAGCCATTCAGCCTATCATACCTGCACTGGCTCTACTATCTCTGCCAATCTCCAGCCTTTTCTCCCTATCCCTGCATACCATTTTTATGCAAATGATCATTCGATGCTCTCTAGAATGCCTCAAATCGACTCCACCACATTTCCAGGCAGTGCATTCCATTCCCTAACCACTAACTGTGTGAAAAGACATTTTCTGCTCACATCACTTTTTTTTTGCACATCACTTAAATCTATGCCCTCTTTTATTTTGGAACAGTTTCTTCCTATCTACTCTATCCAGCCTACTCATGATTTCAAAAAACCTCTATCAAATCGCCTCCCAATGTTCTTCTATCCAAGGAAAACAAAACCAACTTCTTCAATCTATCCTAAGTGAAGTTTCTTATCCTTGGATCCACTCTTGTGAATCGTTACTGTACTCTCCACAATGCCTTCACATCTTTCCTATTATGTTGTGCCCACGACTGTACACATTACTCCAGGTGAGGTCCAACAAGGGTCTTGTACAAGGTCAACATCACCTCCTTGCTCTTGAACTCTATGCCCCTATTAGTAAAGCCAAGAACACTATGTTTTATTCACTTTTCTTTACACCTGTCTTGCCACCTTCAATGATCTGAGCACATATACGCTCAAGTCCCTCTCCCCCTGCACACCCTTTAGAAATGCACCCTCTATCTAACCTTGTCTTTCAATGTTCTGCCGACCAAAATACATCACCTCACACTTCGCTGCATTGAAACTCATCTGCCAACTATTCACCCACTCTACCAACTTAGTGCCCTTTTGGAGTTCCACACCGTCCTTCTCAGAGTTTACAATTCTTCCAAGTTTACAGTCATCTGCAAACTTTAAAACTGTCTCCTGTGCACCAAGATCCAGACCATTAATATACACCAATAAAATTTCTAATCAAAATGCTGCTGTGCGCACGTCCTATCATACTTTTCCCACCAACTTGGTGCTATCTCTTGTTGTCATGACCTTGATTGCTGACCTTCAACCTTATATCACCTGTACAAACTAAAAACTGACTTCTTTTTCATGAATAACATTCATGATCAAATCATCAGTGACATGATGACAGGGAATTCACACGGCTCTCCTCTTGCTCCAGCATCATACTCACCTCAAGACGGGCAAGTCCAAAGTGGGTAGCTTCCACCTGATGATGTCCACAGCATTGCAACACTGCTTCAATTCAAGAAATTAAGGGGCCTGCAGGAGACCAAATCTAGCCCTTGGCAGAAGCGAACAGAGACCAGGACAGGGAAGTGTAATGTACGTTCCTGATAATTCTATCTGCACCACTAGAATCAGCATCTCTTCTCAAAACACTTGCTTACAACACTTCTAGCAGTCCCTTTAAGTGAGGACGCCTGTCACAGAATTTAGCCCATGGCAAGAACCCGCAGGTGGAGCCTGTTAACAATGGAAGGGTATAATGCTGTAGCTACCAATGGTTTGGAATATCTAGAATATTATCCTGCTATTGCTACCTGCCATAGGCGTACTGCAAAGGATGTGGAGGTTGATAATCAACCTAATAAAAACAAAATATTGTCCATGCTAAAAATCTGAACTCAAAACAGATTTTAATGGAGAACGGTCTGGTAACGCCTGCAGAGAGAAAAGCAGTATTAATGTTTCAAGTCCAATCTGATGCTTCTTCAAAACTGATATCAACTTTTTGGGCCACCTCATGAATGCATTTTCGAGGGCCAGCAAGTCCTGGGATGGGCCTTGAACCTGAAGCTTCTGGGTCAGAGGCAGAGATTCAACTCACTGCACCACAACATCTCCCACCTACAATGGTGTATTAATGAAAGCAACCATTCCTCAGGTCTGTAAATACAAGGGGCTCCCACTCAACTTTCCACTGTCGCCACAAGGGGACAGTGCTACACTTTCCAAATAAATACTAAATATCCCAAGCTGCATGCTCAACTCTCCAAATGGGTATTGCTCCTGCCATATCTGGTACAAATATTCAGAGTTTAAATTAACCTTAATTTACTTGCCAGTATCTCTCCAGGTGTCTCTTCTCCAAACATATGCTTTTCCAGACATTTCATATCCAGTAAATCTCTATTTTGTCTATAGTTTCTACTTCCATTTGAACTGGGTTTTATAGTATAACATGAATGACCACCCAGCAACATTAAATTTGTGATGAGTCCCGTATCACACATTATAACCTAAACATGCACTCACCCAGAAAAGAAATAGCAATTCCAAAATGTATTTAATTACAGCAGAGGCACTCATTAAAGCACATTGGAAGCAAAACCTCCAACAGGATGGAATGTGGGGACTGTTTTAACGGTCCACATAAATCCTAAATCTGATATTCTAGATGATGATGAATGTATGTACAGTTGTACAGTTTTATTCCTACTGTAAAGGTTGTTCCAGCAAATCTTATGGCTTGCCAACAAGCTATGATAGAAGAGAAATGGTTCAGGATAAAGGTTTAAGAACATAACATAAGAACATAAGAACAAGGAGCAAGAGTAGGCCGTCTGGCCCTTTGAGCCTGCTCCGCCATTCAAGAAGATCATGGCTGATCTTTTCGTGGACTCAGATCCACTTACCCGCATTCTCACTGTATCCCTTAATTCCTTTATTGTTCAAAAAAATATCTACCTTATCTTTAAAAATGTTTACTGAAGTAGCGTCAACTACTTCACTGGGCAAGGAATTCCATAGATTAACAACCCTCTGGGTGAAGAAGTTCCTTCTCAGTAGATAAGGTAGATATTTTTTCACCTGCCAGTGGAAACATCCTCTCTACTTCTATCTTATCTATTCCCTTCATACTTTTATATGTTTCTATAAGATCCCCCCTCAATCTTCTGAATTCCAATGAATATAATCCCAATCTATTCAGTCTCTCCTCATAAGCCAGCCCCCTCAACTCTGGAATCAACCGAGTGAACCTCCTCTGCACCCCCTCCAGTGCCAGCACATCCTTTCTCAAGTAAGGAGACCAAAACTGCACACAGTACTCCAGGTGTGGCCTCACCAGCACCTTGTACAGCTGCAACATAACCTCTCTACTTTTAATCTCAATCCCTTTAGCAATGAAAGATAAAAATCCATTTGCCTCAGAAGCACTAATTCACACTGAATACGTTTTTTCTGGGAGGAATAACTATATTCCTCGTATCACAATACTGGTAGGTACTAGAGAAAACTGTTTGCCACAAACACTTAATGAACATTGCTATATGTCTGACATAGGAGAGAATTACAAGCTGCCAGGGATCGATAGGTGTAGATGAGCAAAACAAGTTAGCACTAGGGCAAGAATTATTAGCATGTTTGGAAGCAATGTACTGACTAAAGTCTTCAACTAAAGCACAGTTAAATGTTGCAGGAAATTCCCTGGGATAGGTGGCTCTGTGATTAATATATTGCTATAGGTCAAATGAGTATACTTTTAACTCAAGACAAAACTTTGCTAACTCAGTGGAGGTCCCATTGTCCGCAGGGTTTTCAGGGTTTGTAGGAAACAGGACATAGCCCACAAATTTGCCATGAGTAGGCTATTAAGAGCCAACCAATGGGAAAGGCAGCTAATGCATTTCGGCAGGTGTGTCTTCAGTTTCACTGGCCTAATGCGAGGCCAAGCAGCTCTGAGTGAAGTAGTCACTGCTTGGCAGTGAGGAAAACTGAAAGGTGCCTCCATTTTATGGCAGGGCCTGGAGAAAAGTAGGGGAAATTCCTTCAGCATCACTGTTGGGACCAGCAGATATTCTTTGCTCTGAAGAGTTGCCCATCTTTGTACCATGGAACCTCTGGCAGCAATAACCACCAGCTGGTTGCTGACTTCATGCAGCTGATAATTTTCCCATCCTGTTGCTTGGGAGAATGGCTCATGGCCACTCTTAAATGCTAACAAGTTGGGAAAACAGCCCTTACTGAGGACAATAAGCCTACTTTTCTCTATCCCAATGCAACTCCTTAGCATTTTCTTGTTCTCAGTCCTACTCCTTTCCCATTGATGGAGGGCAGTGCTTGTAACCTTCTACCTTTTTGAGTCTAAACAGTATCTAGATAATAAGGTAATGAGATAATAAAGTCATGTAACTGTTAATGTATGATATGTTGTTCAAAACAGTGATGATTCGTGAAAAAATCCTTAAAGTTAGGACAAAATGACAAGGATTTTGTGATCTATGACAGATGGCCTGGATGATGTTTAAAAAGAGAGATACAGGTTGGTTACTGCAAAGTAGAAAAAAAATCACACAACACCAGGTTCTAGTCGAACAGGTTTATTTAAAATCACAAGCTTTCGCAGCACAGCCCTTTCATCAGTGGCTGCACTCCGAAATCTTGTCATTTTAAATAAGCCTGTTCAACTAGAACCTGATGTAGGGATTCTATGAGTACAAAAAAGGGCTTGAGAAAACCTCAGGCTTACAATCCAAGGAGTAGCTCTTATTAAACAAATGAGAAAATAAAAGAAGACAGAGGAAATTAAAAGAAAAGTGGATGGAGCAGACAAGCCCTGGGCTCAGAAGCCCACCACCATCTCCAAATGAATATAGATCATGATCAGTAAGACTCAGAGGAAGAGCAGGCAGGGTGTGGTTGCTGATCAAAGCGGGTCTAGTGGACTGAAGTACATCTGTTTCAATGCAAGAAGTGTAACAGGTAAGGCAGATGAATTTAGAGCTTGGATTAGTACTTGGAACTATGATGTTGTTGCTATTACAGAGACTTGGTTAAGGGAGAGACAGGATTGGCAGCTTAACGTTCCAGGGTACAGATGTTTCAGGCAGGATAGAGGGGGTTATAAAAGGGGTGGGGGAGTTGCACTACTTGTTAAGGAGAATATCACAGTTGTACTGCGAGAAGACAACTCGGAGGGCTCATACAGTGACCTCTGGCTGTTCACCCTCTCTCTTCAGAATGCTTTCTACCCGTTCAGAGACATCCTGGAACCTGGCACCAGGGAGGCAACATACCATCCAGGAGTCTCTTTAAATCCACAGAAACGCCTATCTGTACTCCTAACTATATGGTCCCCTAAATCTACTCTCTAGTGTTCTTTGTCCTTCCCTACTTAAGATCAGAGCTAGTTGTGGTGCCACCAGTCTGGTTGCTGCTGCTGCTGCTATCCCCTAATAGGTCATACCCGGCCCCCGAGACAGTATCCATAATGGTATACTTGTTAGAGAGGGGGATGACCACAGGGGATTCCTGTACTGGCTGCCTGCCCCTTCTAACAGCCACCAATCTATCTGCCTGCACCTTGGGTGTCACCACTCTCTAAAATTACTGACTACGACGCTCTCCGTCATCCTTATGCTCCTAAGTGCATCCAATTGCTGCTCCAACCTATCCATGTGGTCTGTGAGGAGCTGAAATTGGGTGCACTTCCTGCAGATATAGTCATCCGAGATGCTGGAAGTATCACAGATCCCTCACATCTCACAAGTGCAGCACTGAACCGCACTGTTTGACATTTCTATCACCAATTAAGCTGTTTAAGAAAATTTATTCAACCCTTACTCTTACTTATCGCTGTAAATACCCAAGGTAGGTCTTCCCTCACGCACCTTCCCAGGATGCTCTCTGGATCTCTTCCTTTCCCTTGCTTCTAGTCATCACAGTTGTGTGTGCGTGCGTTTGTGTGCGTGCGTGGTCGCATGCCTGTTTAATTTTGGTTAGAGGAGGAGGTAGGGAGGGAAACACTGAGGAAGTGCTTGGGGTTGAACTGTCACTTGACAACAGCGCCTCCACAAACCACCTTCTGAAAGCAGTGACTGCAGTGATGCAAATCTTCCCCGCATCAGCCAATCAGCGTCACCACTCTGCTGCCCTCTTCCCAGTCCCATTTGGCTCATATCCCAGAGGCTCATACAGCGAGGCAGTATGGGTAGAGGTCAGGAACAGGAAAGGTGCAATCACGATGTTTGGGGTTTACTATAGGCTTCCCATCAGCCAGCAGGAGATTGAAGAACAGATATGTAGGCAGATTTTGGCAAGATGTAAAAAGCAACAGGGTTGTCGTCGTGGGAGATTTTAACTTCCCATATAATGACTGGGACTCACTTAGTGCTTGGGGCTCGGATAGAACATAGAACATAGAACATAGAACATTACAGCGCAGTACAGGCCCTTCGGCCCTCGATGTTGCGCCGACCTGTGAAACCAATCTGAAGCCCATCTAACCTAAACTATTCCATTATCATCCATATGTTTATCCAATGACCATTTAAATGCCCTTAAAGTTGGCGAGTCTACTACTTTTGCAGGCAGGGCATTCCACGACCTTACTACTCTCTGAGTAAAGAACCTACCTCTGACATCTGTCCTATATCTATCACCCCTCAATTTAAAGCTATGTCCCCTCGTGCTAGCCATCACCATCCGAGGAAAAAGGCTCCCACTGTCCACCCTATCTAACTGTGATGGGGCACAGTTTGTAAGGAGCATCCGGGAGAGGTTCTTAAAATAGTATGGAGATAGTCCAACTAGGAAAGCGGCCGTACTGGACCTAGTATTCGGGAATGAGCCCGGCCAGGTGGTCAATGTCTCAGTAGGAGAGAAGCTCGGGAATAGTGATCACAATTCAGTAAGCTTCAAAGGTACTGATGGATAAAGATAAGTGTAGTTGTCAGGTGAAGATGCAAAATTGGGGGAAGGCTAATTACAACAATATTAGGCAGGAACTGAAGAACGTAGATTGGTGGCAGATGTTTGAGGGCAAATCAACATCTGGTGTGTGGGAGGCTTTCAAGTGGAAGTTGCTGGGAACCTGGGACCAGCACGTTCCTTTAAGGATGAAGGATAAGTAAGGCAAGTTTAGGGAACCTTGGATAATGAGAGATTTTGTAAGCCTAATCAAGAAGAAAAAGGAAGCATTTATCAAGACTAGGAGGCTGGGAACACTCAAAGCAAGAGTGGAATACAAGGAAAGTCGAAAGAAACTTAAGCAAGGAGTCAGGAGGGCTAAAAGGGGTCATGAAAAGTCATTGGTCAACAGGATTAAGGAAAATCCCAAGGCTTTTTATACATACATAAAAAGCAAGAGGAAGAGGGTTGGCCCCCTCAAGGACAGGGAAGGGAATTTATGTGTGGAGCCAGAGGAAATGGATGAGGTATTAAATGAGTACATCAGTATTCACCATAGAGAAGGACTTGGTGGATGAGGAGTCTGGGTAAGGGTGTGTAGATAGTTAGGGTCATGTTGAGATCAAAAGGGAGGAAATATTCGGGGTCTTGAAACACATTAAGATAGGCAAGTCCCCAGGGCCTGATGGGATATACCCCAGAATACGGAGAGAGGCAAGGGAGGGAATTGCTGGGGCCTTGAGAGAAATCTTTGTATCCTCACTGGTTACAGGGGAGGTTTCAGAGGATTGGAGAATAGCCAATGTTGTTCCTTTGTATAAGAAGGGTGGCAGGGATAACCCAGCTAATTACAGGCCAGTGAGCCTAACGTCAGTGGTAGGGAAATTATTGGAGAGGATTCTTTGAGACAGGATTTACTCCCACTTGGAATTAAGTGGGCATATTAGCGATAGGCAACATGGTTTTGTGAAGGGGAGGTCATGTCTCACTAACTTGGTGGAGTTTTTTGAGGAAGTGACAAAAATGATCGATGAGGGTCGGACAGTGGATGTTGTCTACATGGACTTCAATAAGACCTTTAACAAGGCCCCTCATGGCAGGATGATACAGAAGCTAAAGTCACACAGGGTCAGAGGTGAGCTTGCAAGATGGGTAAAAAACTGGCTCGGTCATAGAAGACAGAGGGTAGCAGTGGAAGGGTGCATTTCTGAATGGAGGGCTGTGACCAGTGACATTCCTCAGGGATCAGTGTTGGAACCTTTCCTGTTTGTAATATATATAAATGATTTGGAGGAGAATGTAACTGGTCTGATTAGTAAGTTTGCGGATGATACAAAGGTTGGTGGAATTGCGGATAGCGATGAGGACCGTCAAAGGATACAGCAGGATATAGATCTGTTGGTGACTTGGGCAGAGAGGTGGCAGGTGGCAGATGCAAAAATGTGAGGTAATGCATTTGGAAGGTCTATTCCAGATGGAAAATATACAGTAAATGGCAGAACCCTTACGAGTACTGATAGGCAGAGGGATCTGGGTGAACAGGTACACAGGTCACTGAAAATGGCAACATAGGTGAAGAAGGTAGTCAACAAGGCATATGGCATGCTTGCCTTCGTCGGCCGGGGCACTGAGTTTAAAAATTGGCAGGTAATGTTGCAGCTTTATAGAACGTTAGTTAGGCCGCATTTGGAAAATTGTGTTCAATTCTGGTCGCCACACTACCAGAAGGATGTGGTGGCTTTGGACAGGGTACAGAAAAGATTTATCAGGATGTTGCCTGGTATGGAGGGCATTAGCTATGAGGAGAGGTTGGAGAAACTTGGGTTGTTCTCACTGGAATGACAGAGGTTGAGGGGGGAACTGATAGAAGTCTACAAGATTATGAAGGGCATGGACAGAGTGGGCAGTCAGAAGTTTTCTTCCCAGGGTGGAAGAGTGAGTTACTAGGGGGCATAAGGTGACGTACGAGGCAAGGTTTTACACAAAGGGTGGTGGGTGCCTGGAACTCGCTGCCGGGGGAGGTAGTGGAAGCAGATACGATAGTGACTTTTAAAAGGGTGTCTTGACAAATACATAAATAATATGGGAATAGACGGATACAGTCCCCGGAAGGATAGGGGGTTTTAGTTGTGATGGGCAGCACATCGGTGCAGGCTTGGAGGGCCGAAGGGCCTGTTCCTGTCCTGTAATTTTCTTTGTTCTTTAAACCTTTCTTATTCATATCCCCATCCAGATGCCTTTAAATGTTATAACTGTGCCAGCCTTCACCACCTCCTCAATCAGATTGTTCCATACATGCACCACCCGCCGTGTGAAAAAGTTGCCCCTTAGGTCCCTTTCAAATCTTTCCCCTCTCACCTTAAACCTATGCCCTGTTGTTCCTATCTCCACCACCGTGGGGAAAAGACCTTGTCTATTTACCTTTCCATGCCCCTCATGATTTCATAAACCTATATAAGTTCACCCCTCTGCCTATGACGCACCAGGGAAAATAGCTCCAGCCAATTCAGCCTCTCCCTTTGCTCAAACCTTCCAACCCTGGCAACATCCTTGTAGATCTTTTCTGAACCCTTTCAAGCTTCACAACATCCTTCCCAAAGCAGGGAGACTAGGATTCAATGGTTAGGCCACTTCTGGAATACTGCAATGTCCTGTAAAGT
The DNA here is from genome assembly GCF_021869965.1 of Rhincodon typus. Classification (NCBI taxonomy): domain Eukaryota; kingdom Metazoa; phylum Chordata; class Chondrichthyes; order Orectolobiformes; family Rhincodontidae; genus Rhincodon; species Rhincodon typus. The sequence goes on along the minus strand of NC_063332.1, from coordinate 140,400,345 downwards.
CGCAACATAACCTCCTAAATCTTATAGTCAGTGCATTCACCAATAAAGTAAAGCATACCAAACAAAAAATGAAAGAACTGTGGATGCTGTACATCAGAAACAAAAATAAAGTTGCTGGAAAAGCTCAGCAGGTCTGGCAGCATCTG
>NC_063332.1:140375457-140395199 GCF_021869965.1 Rhincodon typus | reverse complement strand
CAGATGTTTCCTTATGTTCAATAAATTATTAAAATCTGTGCCTGTTTACATTAGACAATTACTGTGAAATTTATATATTTTTTAAATGAAGATAGAGTCTGACATCCTTCCTACCTTCTGCTGTTGTCCTCTAGCAAACACACACCGGTACTGTATTTACCTTAACCACTGAATAGATAAGCAGGGTAAGCATACCTGATTTTTCGAGGTGACCTGGTATTACAATAATCAGATAAATATTTGTTTTAATAATGACAATATTAAAATTTTAAGTGATCTTTTTACTTTTGCACTGTAAATTAAGGAACCATTTTCAGTGCTTACTGTAATTACTCCTGTGAAACTGGCAACTTTCTGGGAGATATATGCACATCTATCTCACCGTACAAACCCGGAAGTTTCTGTCAATAATTCCCTGATTCCCTTGAGTTTGCTGTTGAAGTTTCCACAGGTTGCAATCAATTAGGAATCATTTAAATTATAAAAAATTCATTTCTTACTTTCATATTAAAAATTCCAAAACAGATGATGTCCTATTAATGAGATTTAATTGAGTTCCTAATACATGCAAAGTCATTACTTTTGTGTGAAGAACCTCCCTGGGCTCTGAAAATAAAACTTGCATGTAATGTCAATACTTTTTCCATGATAAAATTCCATTGTTTTCAATATAATTCTTTTTAAGGTTTATAACATTACAACATCCACTGTGTATATCCCAACTTTTATTTTTCTATTCATTGATTCACGTCAAAAGGAATAGGATAACAAATACATGTTACTTTCAGATTTGCTGTCTATGAGAGTTTTGCAATGTGATTGGCTGCTTGACATCCTTGATATCATCACTCTTGCTGGATATATGGGTATATGCCTTGAGTATGCCAGACTCAAGTTAACAACATAAAAGGGCAAAATAATAATATAGATGGCTAAATGCATTTGGAAGTTTTCTTTGAGGTCAAGAATATGTGTTGCCACTCTGCTTCAGGCATCAAGATCTGGGCTGTAAATGTTATTTCAATTTTAACTCAACATGTGAACTGGAAAGGCTGTCAATAGGTAGCTACATGTTTTCAGCACTAGCAAAAAACCTTAATTATCCAGGTAGCAAACAAGCAAAAGAGGTATACCAATTCATTTCACCCTCTGAGGAGTATTCTCGTTCCACTGAGGTAAGCTGACTTATTACAGAGGAAATTAAATAATGTAGTCCAAAAAAATGCTTAAAGTGATGCATTCTCACAAAATTGTCAAAATGCACCAGCTGGTCCTGACAGACCTTCTGTGGTCAATGGAAGGTTTGCACACCATGATGCTAATGAGAACCTGAGAGACTTTGGTGCATACAAGTCATGATTAAACTTGTTTAAAAACTGTTTTAAAATTAGTTTTCATAAGAGCAAAGAAATCCAGATTATCAAAAGCCTATGTGTGGAAACAATCTTCTCAATATGTCCTTCCACTTTCAATGATATGCATATATCCAATCTGGTCGTTTTTTTTTAAATTCACTTGTAGGACACGGGGTTCCCTTGCTAGCCAGCAGTTATTGCCCATCACGAGTTGCCCTTGAGAAGGGGGTGGTGAGCTGCCTGCTTTAACCGCTGTAGACCACGTGCTGCAAGTTGACCTACAGTTCCCTAAGTGAGGGAATTCCATGATTTTGACCAACAACACTGAAGGAATGACAATATGTTTCCAAGTCATGATGGTGAGTGGCTTGGAAGTGAACTTCCAAATGTTGGTGTTCGCATATATCATCTGCCCTTGTCCTTGTAAATGGGAGTGGTCATGGGTTTATAAGGCTGTCTAAGGATCTTTGGTGAATTTCTGCAATACATGTTGTAGATAGCACACACTACTGCTACTGCGCGTTGGTGGTGGAAGGAGTGGATGCTTGTGTATTCAATGCCAATCAAGCAGGCTGCTTTGTGCTGGATGGTGGAAAGTTTCTTACGTGTTGCTAGAGCTGTACCCATCTGGGCAAGTGGAGGGTATTCCATCACACTCCTGACTTGTGCCTTGTAGATGGGTACCCAATACCCATTGATTCCAATTTTCTTTAGGTTCCTTGATGCCACACTGCATTAAATGCAGCCTTGATGTCAATGGGTATTCAGCTGTTTTGTCCATGTTTAAACCAAGGCTGTGATGTGGTCAGGAGTTGAGTGACCCTGGCGGAATGCAAACGGGCATCACTGAGCAGGTTTTTGCTGAGCACGTGTTGTTTCATAGCACCAATGATGATGCCTTCCATCACTTTACTGACAATTGAGATAAACTGATGGGGCGATAATTGGCTAAGTTGGATTTGTCCTGCTTTATTGTGGACAAGACATAGCTGGGTGATTTTCCACATTGTCGGGTAGATGCCATTGCTGTAGCCCTACTGGAACAGCATGACTAGGTGTGCAGCAAGTTCTGGAGCAAATGTATTCATACTTTTGCCAGAATGTTGTCAGGGCACGTAGCCTTTGCATTATCCAATGCCCCTAATAATTTCTTGATATCACGTGGTGTGAATACAATTGGCTGAAGACTGGTATCTATGATGCAGGGACCACTGAACGAGGCCAACATGGATCATCTACTCAGCACTTCTAGCAGAAAACTGCTATGTGTATATTTGCAATGGTTTAACTGACTTCCTGCTACTGTGGGAAGCTAGAAGACTTGTCTCAGCAAACGGGAAGCCATTACCTTCTGCACCCCTGCCTAAATTTATTCCCCAAACTGCCCAAGGTTGCAACTATGGCATCATTAAGCTTAGAGCCCACCAGCAAACTTTCCAACTGGGAACAAAAGGGCATAGGAGTTGGTTAAGCTGGGTGGCCATGAGGAAGAACCGTGCCAGCACCCTATTTCGGAACAAACAGACGTCGTCGCTGTGAGCTAAACCAAGGTCGAAGAGCTAGTACGGGCACGCAGCAGTAATACTGAGTTAAAGCAAGTACAGGACAGAATGATCCCTACCTCGTACAGCAAATGGGAGGACAAGTTAAGTACTAAGGACAGACATATTCTCAAAGATGAACAGTATGTAGTACTGGTCCAGGGCTGAAAAATCAATGGATCCAGGGTCATCATGACTGACAGAATTAAAGAATTCTGTTGATGCTAGAAATGAGTAAAGATATAAAACATTATATCAAAAACGGTATCACATCTGCACCCAGAACAAACCAGACAAGTATGCCAATAAAGCAGATTTAAGGCATACTAAACCAGTAGCAGGACCATGGACTGACTTCAAATAGACTGTCAGCCCCCTACCTTCCGGTAAAGACTGGACATGACAGAGCCCAAGGGTGAAGGCCTCTGCCACAAGGTAACTGTGCGAATTCTTTTAGAAAATGAACTGGCTGCACACAAAGTAGCAATCATCAGAATGGCAAAAGGAAAAAGTGGAACAAGGCATATTTTGATGGGAAGGGAAATCCAGTAGACTATGAGGAAAGGCAGCGGGTGATGTTACATATTTTCAAGCCAGAAACTTGCTTTTCCCCAGATATTCAGGTCCCCACTTGCTGATGGACAAGGACAGCCCACGTGCAGTATTTTGTTAGATACAGGATAAACTGGGTGGTACCATGTTAATCAGTTAAAAGCCTATGGAGCTCAAAGCAACAGCCAACAACTCCACGTGCTTCCAGACGAACTGGTGGACCCTAACTTGAGTCCTAATCCAGATCCCAGACCAGTCATTGATCCAGAACCAGTCCAAATTCCTGATCTAGGACCGGTTCTGGACACTGTCTCTTCAGAAGCTTCAACCTCAGGAACTGAACCACAGCTGGCCCCACAAATTCCAGCCAGAAGAGGCAAGACTCAGCATGCAGCAGCCCTGAAGTAAAAGGGATGGTTAGAGACAGTATGCCCAAAAAAACATCATTTGTGGCGTTCTAGCCCAGAGACAGAGACAATCCCTTCACAAAGGCAGTCATTCCAATGCTCCCAAGATGTGCTGAAAGAGCAAGTCTCCAGCAGCCTTCCACTCAGGCAGTGGGCTTGGTTGATACACATACAAATATATACACCCTCCATTACACCCCAACCCTAGCACTCCACTAAACCATCTTGGTCATAATAGAACATTTTCATAAACCTCTGCTACCCCTGTAACCTGAATGTGCCAGTCCATCCTGATCATACAGGGCCACAGCATCATACAGCATGCTAGACAGCCAAAATCATCGTTACTGGGAGAAGTGCGGCACACATTGGAGTGACATGGTGGCTCAGTGGTTAGCACTGCTACCTCATAGTGCCAGGGACCCAGGTTCAATTCCACCCTTGGGTGACTGTCTGTGTGGAGTTTGCACACTCTCCCTGTGTCTTTGTATGTTTCATCCAGGTACTCTGGTTTCCTCCCACAGTCCAAAGATGTGCAGGTTAGGTAGATTGGTCATGCTAAATTTCCCGTAGCATTCAGGGATGTGTAGCTTAGGTGGTAGGGGGATGGGTCTGGGTGGGATGCTCCAAGGGTCGGTGTGGACTTGTTGGGCCAAAGGGCCTGTTTCCACACTATAGGGATTCTATGAAAAACTCCTACCAGAAAAATTACAGCAGTCCAGACACAATTGGCAAATGCATGAAGTGCTTTCTATTGTTACTCAGCAGACAGAGCAAATTCAAAAGTATCAGGGAAATCAAAGTGACTAATTTATGGGATAACTTCTGGGACTTGGGTTCAAAACATGCAGATACACCTGTGGGTCCATCTCCGATCACACCTAGCTCTGTTGTTTATCCTATTTACTTTGATCCACACCACTGTCTTCATGGTTAAATTAATCCACTGGTAGAAGGAACTTATCCAGAAACTAACTACAGACTCTCTACTCCTCCAGCCAGAAGGAGATTCCACCTTGGCCCAGCTCAAACGCATGTATCATTACGGGTAATATACTTTCTCAAACAGATACAGCTAGATCAAGAGTAAATATTGTGGGAATTTGGGAAATGTTCACATGGTGTTTTTAATAAGGAATATTTGCTTCATAAAATCAAGCTGAACGACAAATCGAATTCTGTGTCCTTTTGTCTGCCTCACCAACAAGAGCACTTTGGTAAAGTGTTTTTAATACATCAACTGGTCAAAGTGTCTAAAGCATGAACAATTCAGGAGACAATTTTGAATTTGTAGACAAACTTGGAGGCATTGATTTGTGATAAGGATACTGTAGAACTTAGAAACAACATAGTTCGGTGGAATTGGAGGAGAGATTGAAGGTGATGTACAAAACGGAGAAATGGGAGGTGATTCATTTTGGTCAGAAGATTGAGGAGAAACAATGGCATGGATATTCCAAGGAGTGTCAATCACTAAGGTTGCTGCTCAGCTTTTTTTAAAATATATATTATTACTGTGCTCCACTTTTCTATACCATGAATTTCCATCTCGGCTCCGTCAGAAATGCAGCGAATTGCTGAAATCAAGTTACCCATAATGCAGGATAGTTGGGGGCAGTTAAATCATGATCCTTTTTCTATCAGCCATTGTGTCGGGTCCGGTCCATTAAATGAGTAGCAAAACCTTGACAACTGCAGTCAAAGAGCTTCACATTTTCTGTCAGCTTTTAGTAATATGTTAATGTGACCTTTTTCTTCAAGTGTTATTTTTTGGCGGCTTCAATAGGTGTGTAAGTTTTAATGACTACCATTACTTGCTTCTGAGAAATCAAGATCCTTGCAATTGTCGAATTGATGAATTGATTCTTGTGTTCACTGTAAGGCATCCAAATGGGGAATTCTAATGAGATAGTAAGAACTGCAGATGCTGGAATCAGAGATAACACAGTGTGGAGCTGAAGGAACACAGCAGGCCAGGCATCATCAGAGGAGCAGGAAAGTTGACATTTCGGGTCAGGACCTTTCTTCAGAAAATGAAGTCTGAAGAAGGATCCCAACCTGAAACGTCAACTTTCCTGCTCCTCTGATGCTGCCTAGCTTGCTGCGTTCCTCCAGCTCCACACTGTGTTATTTCCTGGTGAATTCTAATGTTTGCTTTTATACAAAGCAGATCCTCCAGCAAGTTCCATAGCTTAGTAGGGTCTTTCTGATCTTCCTAAGACAAGAAATGAGCCACTTCCCATTTCCAATGGGTATTTTTATTTTACTGGTTCTGCAGTAACCTATTCTAAAAAAAGCATAGCTTTGTTCTTTGTTTAAAAACCCTTCATTTGGCTGGAAGGCCTGTGATCTCTGTAGAGACGATTGCTATTTTTGTTTTATTTTTTCATTTTTTGGTTTGAAACTGTGAGTTGAAGTTAAGAATTGAACTTTGAACAGCAGCTTGTTTTAGAAGAGAAGAGAACAAAGACATATGTTTTCTGTTGGGAATTGTCCTAGAAACCAATGCTACGTAATTACTGATCTAAGGACACTGTAGTCGAGTCAGTCACAAGTTGTTACTATTCTCAGGGCTGGCAACTGGATGGATATTGAATTGGTCAATCAAGGGAGAACTGGTGCTGGGGTCTAGCCAACCACCAAGAATGTTGATTGAAAAGAGAAAAAAGGAGAATTGGTTCTAGCTGAGCTTTAGCAGGAAGCAGTGAGATTTTTAGAAGCTTCGGAACCAAAGCTTTGTTTTTCTCTCTCTCTAGTTCCTCTCCAGGTGTCTTGAATGCTGCTGAAACTGTCTGCATTTACCTTGGACTTCGAAATTCAAGCAAGATGTGCATTTCCACTTGCCTGTGAACAACCCATTGTCCAAGAATTTCATGAAGGCCTTGTATCCATCATTTGAAATGGTTTGTCAAACTCGCAAGTTATAGTTCTTCTATTTTATCTCATTACTGTGTCTGCCTATGAATTGGGCTTATGAACAAAGAAGATTAGGCTTTAGATCATAGAAATTAATTACATTACCTGTTGTTTATCAGGGTTAAAATTACATGATTAATAATAATTGTTTTTTTTTTGTTGAAGCTATAAACTTGGTGTCCAAGATCTGTTATTCATAAATTCCAGTGAGGAACAATTGGGCAGTTTGGAGGGTAATTGAATGTTTTAATTTCACTGTATTGCAAATCCAATAATAATGAGAATGATTTGATTTGGCTTACTTTCCATGTGTCATAACATCTCCCATTTCATATTAAAGAATTTGGTCATCATCTTCCTGATGCTTGCTATCCTGTGCAAGTAATATTGGTGTGTTGAACAATGGTCTTGCTACTTTATCAGGAGATTCAACAGTGCAGCTTCTGTGCTTTCTTTCTTGTGCTGTTTACAGCTGAGACTATTATTCAATTTTGCATATCCTTTGTTTCCCCAGGAATGGCACCCGAGCTCGTCTTGACTGCCCTACCAATTCTTCAGCTCAATTCAGAACTGACTCACTGTTTGCATGAGCACCAATTTGGCCAGTCCTCAAATCAAGTTTAGCCAGTGTCACTGTATAGTGGTTTAGTCCCAAAGAGTTCCAGTTTCAACATATCTTTTGTACTACTTCAAGTCATGACTGAAGCTTTTCTGTGGTTTCATGTTTGCATTATTGCCACTCTCCCTGCTTTTCAGAGTCGGTTACATCCCCTTGTTGCCCGTACCAGCTGTGCAGAGTACAGCATGCTAGGGTCATGTAGGTTGTACTGATGATCCCAGATGACTTGTACATTGATGTTATGGAATACTTTTCTATTGAAGTCAGCCATATTATGATATGGCACTCTCAATGCAACATCTGTCTAGTCTACACTTGAGGAAAGCCAGCTCTGCTGCCACTACTGCCTGGGTTGCTGGGCTGTACTACTGGTCTCATCACCGGGAAGTATGATGAAACAGTGTGATCTGGCACAAACTGCATTTGTAACAGCCTTGATACATTTACAGTTCAAAGATTATGCGATCCACACAGGTCTTCAATGGATCCTTGGAAACAGCCAGTTGTATTAATGTTTAGTGCAGCTGCCACCTTGACAGCCACCTGAATAACATGGCCACCCATCTCTTTAGGTCACAGCTCCTTTCCAGCAGTTGGTATAGTTTAGTGACAGTGTCCTGGTACAGTCTCCAACAACAACATAACTTGCTCAGCTAGAGGATATAGTATTAAGGATTATAGACTCTAAGCCTCCAATATCTCCTCCACATCCTAAAAGGAACTTTCAGCTTTGACTTCTTTGTGTCGAGGCTGTCCTGGGTTTGCTGATGTATTTGTTCCTCCTTTTTATCTCAGTGCCTTCACTGAATTGCAGCAATGGTAACCCCTGCTATAACTAGATCGATTGGCCTGACTTCAAACATACCAGTGTGGGGAACATCAGAAACAGAAAAAATCCTTAGTAATATGAGCAGTCATCATTCACATTACTCATAAGTGACAGTTTAGCATGCTTCTCCAAACAGTGGGACATGGAAGAAACTGATAGAGGGCCATGGAATGTTTCTACATTGTCTTTTGACTTAGGGACTTTATTCCAATGAATGCAGCACAAGCCATGTTGCACAAATACTGTTGCAGATTGGAAGTCATGGAGTCATACACCAGTCCACGTCAAACATAATCCCAAACTAAACTATTCCACCTACCTGTTCCTGGCCTATTTCCCTTCAAACAAAGTCCTTCATAATTACTGATGCCTTGCCCTCACTCACAAACCCCACCACCCACGAAAGGCAGAAATGCATAGAAGGGCATGCTGATGAATACTTCCAGTTCAAGCTCCATGTTCTTCTGCAGTCTTATGGGATCTTGGATTGACTTTGTTATTTATGGCCCGCAGTCACCACTCTTAAGGTCACCTGCAATTGCTTCTACTTCTACTTCTACTTCTACTTCAGAGATAACTATACCCAATCTGCAAAGACCAATGACGTGGTCAAGATTGCTTATGACCAGGATTTACATCCCACACAATTGGACACTGCACTCATATCACATGCAGGGCACAATGATTATAAATAACTTTAACTTATAATATGAAAGTGACTGATTAAGGCAATTGCCCCTTGAAGTGCCTTCTATTGCTCACAGGTTTCACAATTATTGTTCCCTCTGCATCTCAGATTCCAATCCTCAGAATTGATTTCCCCAACCTCCTCTCCACCCCAGTAGCCCCAGCAACACCCCCTTGACTTTCACTGAGCTGACACTCAGGACTGATTGTAGCACACCCCCTTGACTGAGCTAAACGCGCAGTTCTGTCTGACATGTGACCAGCAACCTTTCCTCTAAGCTGCACTGCCACTTGGAGGTCCTTTACACACTAATCGGCATGACGATGCATTAAATTCCATGTTCAGAAGTCACTGCTGCCTACGGATTTCCGAGGTCCACATAGCAGGGAAAAAAAAATTAGGGGTAGTATATTTGACCAGACCCTTGAGTGATGTCTGTACAACTCCTCCACTGACTGACCACAATTGCCTGGACTGGTTGCATAAGCACAGGACTGAACATGGCCCATTCCCCGGACTGTAGTGATATGGATTCCCTGAGCACGGATTACCCAAATAGCCAACTGACCATATCCAAGCTCCTGGACCGATACTGGATACTGCCCTTGACTTACTCTGCCAGGAGCCCCTGACTGAAGGTTGTCTCCCTTAATCTGATTGAGAAGCACTCCCTTTAAGACATTGAGACTTGGCCATTTGCATGAAGCATACGCAGTGTGTTTATGTTGCAAGGACGTGGTGCAGATGTAACACTGATGTTGCATGGTAACATACAGCAACATTTTCACTCCCTTGACTGATCACTACTAACAATCCTACAAGCTACCTGGCTTTTTGTCTACGCTAAAAGGTTAGGTAAGATGTTAGTACTGTGAACCTTTAAGCTCTGACTGAGGGGACAAAGCACAAAGAATCAAGGCAAGGCAGAGATGCTGTGAGCACTCAAGTAAGCAAGCACTTCGACAGCAAGTGTGGAACCATGAGGTGCAACTGGTTGAATCTATGAGTTAGATGCCTGTTATGTGTCCTGCCAGCAGCTTTGCAATGCTAGTATTGGTGTGTTCAAAAGTGCAGAATCAGAGCGGAGAACCATATTGTACGTGGGTCAGAAATGTGACAGGATGATGATGATGCGGAGAGGCTGGTACGTGTCTGATGCTAACCTCCATCGATGGAGTATGGAAATAGAATAGGGCTGATCAATATGTGGCTCAAGAATTAGTGCAGGAGTGAGGGTTTTAGATTCCTGTATTACTGAGACCATTCCTGGGGAAAGTGAGACTTCTACAAGTGGAATGGTCTGTACCTGAACCAGAATAGGACCAACATTTTTGCAGAGAGTTTGTCAGTGCTGCAGGGAACTATTTAAACTATTTCAGCAGGGAAACGGGACACAGTGTATTAGTTTGATAGTGTCACAGCATACTTTAGGAAATGAATTGAGGCACAGGAAATTCAGACAAATTGAACTACAAAGGAACAAGGTTAGGTTGGATGGCCCCTACTTTAAAGCTAAGAGTAATATAGGTAAGACAGATGAATGAAGGATGTGGATTGGCACGTGAAACAGCGATGTTGTTGCCATCGCAGAGACATGATTGAGGGAAGAAAAGGACTGGCAACTCAATATGCCACGGGATAGGATTTTCCGCAGGACAGGTGTGGGGGAGAAAGTGGAAAAGGTATTACATTATTAATTAAATAATCAGTTATTGCAGTAAGGAGGGTAGATATCTTGGAATGGTCATCAAATGAACTTCTGAGGGTAGAGCTTAGGAATAAAAAGGGGGCAGTCACACACAGTTAGCGTGTACTATAGATCCCCAGTCAGCAGGCAATTGATGGGACAGATACGTAGTCAATTCACTGCGGTGTGCAAAAATAATATTAGGGTAATTACATCAGATGATTTCAGCTCCCCAACATTAATTGGCATAATCATAGTATCAAGGATTTAAGGGAGGTAGATTTCTTGAACTGCATACAGAAGAGCTTTTTACGTCAATAATCTAATAGGTCCCAGAGGGATGGTGCAGTGCTGGATCTGCTGAAGCTGACAGGTGGTCGAAGTGGCAATGGGGGAGCATTTCAGTGATTGTGACCACAATTCCAAATGTTTTAGGTTTTTTATGGAAAGGGAAAAGGATAGTCTGAAAAGTAAGACTTTTGGATTAGACAAAGGTAGATTTTATTAAGTTAAGGCAAGATCTGATCAACGTAGTTTGGAAACAGCTGTTTCAGGGTAAATCTAAGGCAGACAGTGAGAGAGGTTCAAAAATGAATTGAGGAACATACAGGCTCACATATTCTCTTTAGAATGAAACGTAGGAGAAACAAGCGCAGGGAACCCTAGATGTCGAAGGGGGTTCAGGATTGGATAAAAAAAAAGCTAAAATGTGTAACAAGTACAAAGGGAACAAATCAATGGAGGCCTTTGTGAAGTATAGGAAGTCCAGTGAGAAACTCGAAAATCAGGAGAGCAAAGAGGGCGTGAAAAAGCACTGGTGAGCAAGATTAGGGAAAATCCCAAGATATTCTATAAGCATATCAAGTGGACGAGAATAACCAGGAAAACAATGGGCCCATTAGGGATCAAGGGGAAAATCTGTGTCAAGCCAGAGGACATTGATAGAGTCTTGAATGAATACTTCACATCTGCCTTCACTCGAAAGCAGGAGGATGTAGGTACAGAATTTGGGCGGATGGACTGGGAGGTCCTCGAGCAGTTGGGAAATCATAGGGGCCCTGACCCAAATTTTTAATTCCTTTCTAGCCACAGGGGAGGTGCAAGATGCTTGATGTAATTGAGAGTGTGTGGGAGGATAATCATTAAGATTGTGGATAACAAGGATTGGCTGGTTGGTTGACAGGAAGAAGGTCTTGTGTTACAGGAAGATATAAACGAACAGGTTGGATGGGTAGATCAGTGGCAGATGGAATTTAACCTTGTGAAGTATGAGGTGATGCACTTTGAGTACTCCCTTGTCTCATTACTACTTGCAATGACACTAGGAAGCTAAGAGGAACAGAGGGATCTTCAGGTATTTGTCCACCAACCACTGAAAGCTGTGCATGCTCTCAATGTCCAAAGGTTGTCCTAATTATATCCCATTGTGTCCCATTCAAATCCTATCGTTATTTACTCAGAAGCACTCTTCATCAGTCCAATCTCTACTCCTTCCATACCAACCAACAGGACAGCTCATCCCTCAAGTATCTGGTATGTTCAAGGGCATACTATCATACAAATAATTATATATCAGAGAGATGTGTACAGCCAGTGGGACAGAATGAAGGAATCATATTAGAGCGCAGGAGGTGGTGTCTGGGTCAACGACATCTGTGTACAACCCCCTCTTAGAAGAGGAAGGATAGTCATGGCAATACTTCAGTAGATATTTTATTGGGCACAGTACTAGGAGCAGCAGCTGTGTAAATGTCTGGTAGAATTCCCTGAGCCAATGCGAGCTCGTGTACCTTGAGAGGTGTTGAGCTCAAATTGTTTCAAGGGCTCAACTGCTTGAGTCCACCCACGAGAGAATAATCAATATCATGGAGAGCTATATGCAGCATCATATGTCAGGCGGTAGGCAAACCCCATCCATCAATTAAGCCTATACCTTTAATCCCAGTACCAACTTTTGAAAAACCATTCAGCAGGACCTCAATAGATTGTGTAGGACTCCAACCTAAAATCAGGAAAGGTAATAATGATTGATGAACAATAATAGATGTTTCCACAAGTTTTCCCAAAATAATACCTTGACTGCAAGTATAGAAGTGGAAACATTAGTTCAATTTCTTCTTTTAAAACAAGGATTATGCAAAGAAATACAATCATTTCTAGGGTCAAATTTTATGTTTCAAATATTTAAAGAAATGATTGCAAGTTTGGAAATAAAACAACTTTCATTATCCATAATCTTGAGGTGTATTGCACAAATGGCACAAACTTTGAAGACCATGATCACAGTTTATTGACAAGATGTCCTAATGATTGGACAAACAAGTCTCCTTGTTAATGTTTGGAATTAAGAATGCTCCTAAATAATACATAGCAATCAATCTTTTTGAATTCATCTATGGACAGGAAGTGACAGGACCACTCCAACTGTTTACAGAAAACTTGATAAAGCAAAAGGTCTGAGAGAAACTACACTTCTTATGTTTTGAGTTTCAGGAAAGAACTAATCCAAGCATGTGAGCTGATCAAAATGCATCTGAAAAGTGTTCAACAAACAACGAAAGCTAGAGTAAATAGAAACGGTTAAAGATCAAAATTATTGTTGCTAGTGAACAGGTATTAGTATTGTTGACTGTCTCTGGGGAACCATTAAAAACGAAGGCTCACTAGACCTTATCAAATCAAAAGAAACTCAACTATGCAGTCAGTATGCAAGATTGGGGAAAACATCAGCAAATATCATTTTAATACATTGAAGAGATACTATGACAGAAAGGATAGTTAGGAGAAAAGCATACTTGTTGTAGTGAAAGAAGTAGGGGGTAAAATGAAACAGTTTGAGAATCAAGCAAAAATTGAAAATTCAAAACTTGCTCCTCAATCAGATGAGATAATATCATGGGGCTTGAAAGTTTTGATAGTTTTCTGATAGATAAAATATGCTATCAAAATGACTTAAAGGCTATCAAGCTGGGAAAAATTATTCTGGCTGTTCATTATGTTAATGCATTACCAATAAAACAACATCCTTGTTGATGCAATACAGAGAAATTAGCTCAAATTATGTAAGAGATTAAGTTCAATATGAACAATAATATTATTGATCCCAACCAAAATTACCATTCATGTCAAGGGCCTGAGCTGGTAAAGGAGTTATATTACTGGAGGCATATGAGGAGGAGGAGGAGAAAAAGTTGAGGAGGTGAATGAAGGTAGTGTTGTGACCAATGGAGGTGCCACCAAGGAGGACAGCAACAATTGAGTATATCCTGAAGGGAAGGCTACATCTTAATGACTGAATCATGCAGGACACCGTTATCACCAGAAAGGAGGTCAGTGGACAACTCTAAAAAGACACAGACAAGTGGGCAGATGGGTGGCAAATGAAGTGGAAATGTACGAGGTGATGAATCTTGGTAGCAGAACACAATGTTCAACCTTAACCTCCAACAGAATTGCGGCTAAATGATTTGGCCATGAAAGGTAATAAAGGGTGACGCAGACCAAGCCAGATGCATATTTCAGTGAGTTCCATTGCTGAAAGTAGTTTGGAATATGGTTACATTTTCACAGATGTCCTATTTTCAATGTGCAAACAGAGGGAATAGCAGGTGTTAATGATATGTGAATGGTATTGTCAAGGTTAAAGATACAAAGATGGAGATGCCAAGGACCTCTAAGGACTTGGATTCAGTGTCTCGAGTACAGTCCACTACTAAACAATGAGTTTACCACTAAACTACTAAAGTAACACTAGTAATACTTGTTAGTAACACTACTAAACAATACAACAGCAGAGTAATATGGGATTGAGCAGCTTAGACAGAATGGGTATCACCAGCAGAGGCACATCAAAACAAAGTAGTTGAAACAGAATGGAAACTGCTACCAGAGATACTTTGGGAAAAAGGAGAGAGTATGATAGGAAAGTAAAATCGAGATCTGACATCAGAGGTAAGCAGGTAAGAAATTGTCTAGTGGCTATTTTCCATTTTTACTCTTATCTAAAAATAGGAAATTTCAGCTGGGATAACGATTAAGTATTTATAATATGTAGCAAGTGAATGACTTATCAGTACTATTTTATCTTTTCTAGTTTTAAGCTAGATTCAGTTATACTGGTAAAGGGTTAATATTAAAGGGCTAGAATTTGTAAAACACAATATGTTTACAATCCTTAAATATCCAGTCACCTGAGTGGGATTTTGAACAAAGTGGTTGGTTAATTCTATTTCTAAGATTAAAAATAGTACAGAAACTGACGCTAAGGTGCATTTAAAAAGGGAAATAAATCATCGAATAAAATAACAAGTTAAAACACATTTGGTGATCTGCAGAAATTGTGGTCCAGTGTGGTCCTTACCACTTTATTGAAATCTGTCATTATCTTGTACACCTCAGTCAAATTGTCTCGTAATCCCCTTTGCTCCAAGAAGTTCAACTCTAGCTTCTCCAACCTAAACTCTTAGCTAAAATCTTCCACCTCTGAAACCATTCTGGTAAATCTCTTCAGCACCTTTTCAAGTACCCTCACATTCTACCTAAAGTGTGATGCCTAGAACTGAAAGCAATATTCCTGTTGTAGTCTAAGTAGGGTTTTACAAAGGTTCAGCACAACTTTTCTTCTTTTATAATCAATAATTCAATTTATGAAGGCCAAGATTCCATTTGCATTGCTAAACACTTAATAATTCCTGCACCCTTCAAAAATCTAAGCATATACAGCCTTAGGTCCCACACACTCTTCAGAACTAATAAGTCAATCATTTCACATTATTCCTTCATCCAGAATGCATCTCCTCACACTTCTCTGCATTAAACTCCATAGGCACTGCTTTACAAAGTTTTACCTGTTGCTGTGCTTTGATATATGCTCAATCACAGAAGAATGTCTTTGTAAAGGAATGGCCCAGATGTCTTAGTCCTAATAGCAGCAAACATAGAAAAGGTAGTCATGGTTGGGGGCAATGTTACTGTAAGTCATGGGAAGATGATTTAGACTAGAATCTGAAAGTCATAGCTCACCAAAAATGGTACCATGGGATCAAACGTTGACAGTCCCACTGGGGACCTGTCAGTATGTAAATGTGGCTGTTCATCCAGTACTAATGCATGCACTCAAATTACTCAGTTATCCAATTTTGTTCAGGCTTTTCCTAGCAGCAATTCCCATCCTTCAGCACCCAGCACATGACTCAACAACCCACACACCAGCGTATCTCACCCTGCTCCCCTTCCTCCCCACCTGCTCATCACCCAACCACAATGGCAGCTCCACTCACCAAAGCCCCTCCACCCAATAGACGCAGCCATACTCAGAACCTCACTGGCATCCCTAACCCTGCTCAACCCCATTGACCCCACACCCACATTTTACTGCACATCCCGTGCTACCTATTCCTACCAAAAGGGGATAGTGGCCTAGTGATTAAAAGTCACAGGATCTATCAAACACTGAAACATTACAGGATTTGAAGGAGCGTGCCTTTCTCCTGTGGCTACATACGTGCCTTAGAAGTAGTTCTCCAAGTCCCTCCAGTGTTTGCACCTTACTTCAGCCAAGAGAACAAGTTCCAACTGCTCTAAGGTAAAAAGGGAATTGCACATTTTCAAACCGTCAGTTGTCATTTCACCATTGACTGGGACTGGCAGATCAATGTTTTTCCAAGTAGTGGTCTGTTACAGGACCTTATTCATGATTTTTGGAGAGGTTGATACCAACATCAGTGGCTCATGCAGGTTGTTGTAAATGTGGGTCATTAAAGCACAGCAGTCTCAAAATAACTGGAGCTCTGGGTTAGTGTCCAACTTGAGAGAATTGAGCAAAAAAATCTAAGGCAAGGATTTTTTTTTCTTTATTCATTCATGGGATGAGGGCATCGCTGGCTAAGCAGCATTTATTTCCCATCCTAATTGCCCAGAGGGCAGTTCAGAGTCAACCGCACTGCTGTGGGTCTGGAGTCACAAGTAGGCCAGATCACATAGGGATGGCAGTTTCTTCCCTAAAGGACATTAGTGAACTAGATGGGTTTTTCTGACATTCGACAATGGATTCACGGTCATCATTAGACTCTTAATTCCAGATATTTGTGGAGTTCAAATTCCACCATCTGCCGTGGCGGGATTCAAACCCGGGTCCCCAGAACATTATCTGGATCTCTGGATTAACAGTCCAGCAATAATAACACTAGGCCATCACTACCCCCATGTCTAAGCTTAAGGATGTCTTGAAAAACATTAAGGTAAATAACTCACCAAGGCAGGAAGGGATTTATCCCAGGTTACAGAAGGAGGCAATGAAGGACATTGCTGGGGCCTTGAAAGAGATCTTTGTATCCTCTTTAGCCATAGGTGAGTTTCTAGAAGACTGAAGAATAGCCAATATTGTTCCTTTGTCTAAGAAGGACAACAGGAATAATCCAGGAAGTTACAAGCTACTGAGAGTTACATCCGTCAGCGGGAAATTATCGGAGGTGATTCTCAGGAACAGGATTTACTTGCATTTGTAGAATAAATGAACTTATTTGGGATAGTTAGCATGGTTTCCTGTGGGGGTGGTCTTGTCTCTCAAATTTGATAGAGATTTTTAAGAAGTGATCAAAATCATTGATGAGGGTAGGGTAATCTACATGAACTTCACTAAAGCATTTGACAGGGTCCTTCATGATAGGAGGGTCCAGAAGATTAAGTCACATGGGATCCATGGTGAGTTGCTAAGTTGATTATTAAATTGGTTTGGTCATGGAAGACAGGGTAGTTGTGGGAGGGTGTTTTTCGGACTGAAGGTCTGTGACCAGTGGATCTGTATGGATCAGTGCTGGGATATCTGTTGTTTGCAATATCTATAAATATATATCATATATCATCCCTATAGTGTGGAAACAGGTCCTTCAGCCCAACAAGTCTACACCGATCCTCAGAGCATCCCCCCCAGACCCATCCCCCTATAACCCACCTAATCTACACATCCCTGTATACTATGGGCAATTTAGCATGGTCAATCCACCTAGCCTGCACATCTTTGGACTGTGGGAGGAAACCCACGCAGACACGGAGAGAATGTGCAAACTCCACACAGGCAGTCGCCTGAGGGTGGAATCGAACCCGGGTCCCTGGTGCTGTGAGGCAGCAGTGCTAACTACTGAGCCACCATGCCGCCAATAAATGATTTGGATGAAAATATAGGCGGTATGATTAGTAAGTTTGCAGATGACATTAAAATTGGTGGAGTTGTGCATAGTGAAGAAGATTGTCAAAGGCAGTTAGAAAGTTGGGTGCAGAAATGGCAGGTGGACTTTAATCCGCACAAGTGTTAAGTGGTGCATTTTGGGAGGTCAAACACAAAAAGCAAATATACAGTAAAAGACAGGACTCTTAGGAGCATTGACATACAGAGGAATCTTGGAGTGCAAGTCTAAAACTCCCTGTAAGTGGCAACACAAGTGGATAAGGTGGTAAAGAACGCATACAGCATGCTTCTCTTGATAAGTCAGGGCATTGAGTATAAAAGTTGGCGAGTCATATGGTAGCTGTTTAAACTTCAGTTAGGCCACATTTGGAGTATTGTGTGCAGTTCTGGTCACCACACTATAGGAAGGATTTTAAAGCTTTGGGGAGGGTGCGAAAGATGTTTACCAGGATGTTGCCTGGATTGGAGTGTATTAGCTACACAGAGAGGTTGGTCAAACCCATTTCTGAAGAAGGGTCTAGACTCAAAACGTCAGCTTTCCTGCTCCTCTGATGCTGCTTGGCTGCTGTGTCCATCCAGCTCTACACCTTGTTATCTCAGATTCTCCAACATCAGCAGTTCCTACTATCTCTGGTCAAACTTGGATTGTTTTCACTAGAGGGTCAGAGGCTGAGGGACAACCTGATAGAAGTACATAAAATTATGAGAGGCATAGATAGGGTGGATAGTCAGAATCTTTTTCCCAGGATGGAAATTTCAAATACAAGGCTACACAGGTTTAAGGTGGAGATGTGCGAGGCAATGAGGGTTGTAAGTGGCTGGAATGCACTGCCAGATGAGGTGACAGAATCAGATACAATAGCAATGTTTAAGAGGCATTTAGACAGACACATAAACAGGCAAAGTATAGAGGGATGTGGACCACCTGTAGATAGAGGAGATTAGTTTAGAATGGCATCATGGCTGGCATAGATAAGGTGGCCAAAGGGCCTCTTCCTGTGCTGTACTGTTCTGTTCTATGGTTCTATGTTCAATACCCCAGTCCAGCTCTGAGGGAATGCTGCACTGCCATTTTTGATAGGACATGTAAAACTGAAGCCCACCTGCTTACTTCACGTAAAAAAGTCCTACGACACAATCTTAAAGTAAAGCACAGGATTTATCCCTACATATTTGCCCAATATTTACTTCTTAAATAGCATCACTAATACAAACTATTCAACCCTTCCCACATTACTGTTTAGGAAAATTTACTAAATGTAAATTGGCTGCCATACTTCCGACATGGTAGCAGTGATTACATTTTCAAAATACTACATTGACCACAAAGCCATTTGTGATTTTCAGAGATCTTTGAAGATGCTATTTGGTATTTACTTGCTGTCATGAAATCATGATAGCTCCTTGCCCTAATATTTCACCATCAAAGCAGTATCAGTAAGTTTCCTAATATTGCATCTACACAAATTGAAGTTTCACAGTCAGATAGAACATACATACAGTATAGCACAAGAAAGGGCACTTCAGCCCACGATGTTGTGCTGAACATGACACCAAATGAAACTAATCCCTTCTGCCTGCCCTTGGTCCATATCCCTCCATTCCTTGCATATTCATATGCTTATCTAAAAGTCCCTAAATCCCCTTATCATATCTGCCTCCATCACCAGCCCTCGCAGTGCTTTCCAGACTCCTATGACTGTGTAAAAAAACTTGCCCCCCACATCTCCTTTGAACTTTCACCCGCTCACATTAAATGCATGTCCCCTAGTACTAGACATTTCAACTCTGGAAAAATAATTCTGACCCTCAACATTATCTATGCATCTCATAATTTTATAAACATCTATCAAGTCTCCCTTCAGCCTCTGCCCTTCAAGAGAAAACAACCCAATATTTTCTAAGACAACAAGGTGCAGGGCTGGATGAACACAGCAGGCCAAGCAGCATCATAGGAGCAGA
>NC_063332.1:140321706-140375057 GCF_021869965.1 Rhincodon typus | reverse complement strand
CCTAGACCCTTCATCAGAAAAGGGTCTAGGCCCGAAACGTCAGCCTGTCTGCTCCTATGATGCTGCTTGGCCTGCTGTGTTCATCCAGCCCTGCACCTTGTTGTCTCGGATTCTCCAGCATCTGCAGTTCCTACTATCTCTGGTTCAATATTTTCTAGATGCGCAGACAGTAGAAATATTACTCTGCAGGCAAACATATGACTGTATATTCTTTGTGTATACAGAATACATGATAGTAGACCATAAAATACACATGGTAGGCAAATACTGTATTAATGGAAAGAAACTAATTTTGTTCATAAAATTCTATACCTAGATTTCTAATTACATCAAATAAGTTTACCAAAGTAACCATTACCAGCGTGACAAAAGAACAAGGTAAGTTTTTAGCAGTGTCTGAAAACCTAGTGGGTTAGTTTTCTTAAATGAATTTTTATTCCTAGTACTGAACTTCATCTGCCTGGCATGAGAAAGAGGATTTTGGCAATTTGACATCAGTGGGGCCTACAGGATTTTCACACACTGATAACAATCCACTATATACTGTATTTCCAAAAGGAGTTATGGGCAGGCCCTGTGTACCAAGGGAGGCAAATTTGTAACTGTGCAACTTTTGTTTGAAATGTACAAGTCTGAGCCCAACAGTCTTAGTACATGATTCACAGAAAGCTAGCAAACAAGTTTAGCAGATAATAGAGAAGGTAAATGGAATATTGGCCTTCATTTCAAAGGGTATCGAATATGAAAATAGTAGATCTTGCTAAAACTATAGGAAGTCCTAGTTAGAGCACAGCTGGAATATTGTGAATAGTTTTGGTCTCCTTATCTAAAGAAAGATATACTAGTGTGGGAGGCAGCACAACAAGGTTCACGGGATTGATCCCAGGTATGGTGGAATTTTCTTATCAGAAGAGGTTGGGCTTGTACTCATTGGAGTTTTGAAGAATGAAAGGAGATCTTTTTGAAACACAGAAGCTTCTTATGGGTCTTGAAAGGGGAGATGTGGAAGGGTTGTTACTTTTTGAGAGTCTGAGACCAGACAGCACAATCACAGTTATAAATTGCCCACAAAACAGTGACGAGGAGGGTTTTCTTTTTCTCTCAGCAGGTGGTGAATCTGTGGAATTCTTTACTGCAGAGGCTGTCAAGTCTGGATCATTAAGAATATTCAAGTCTGAGATAGACAGATTTGTAATCATGAAGGGTTTGTAGGGTTATGGGGATAAAACAGAAAAAGTGAATACAAGGATTCAGATCAGCTAACATCTCACTGAATAGCTTACCTCACTTCTGCGTTTTATGGTCTTAAGATGGTTCCTACAGATTTGAGTTTGATTAATTGGTAGAATCGCAGCAACATGGACTGTTTGTTATGACTGTCGTAATGGAACATGGTAAAAAAAAGACTGGACAGAATAGGGACATGCATTTCAGACTGTTCAATATAAATGTAAAATGTAACATTCACTTCGGCACAGAGAACTCTGTTCGCTCAAAAGGGTTGTAATCGTATTTTCCTGACACTCCCATTTCCCTCACTCCTCACTTAAACAATCTGGTCAATCTCCAAATGACAAGTTGGTATGTTCCCATTGGATTTGATGAAAGTTTTATGCCATTAGCCTCAGCTGTAGTTCTAAGGGAATATCGTGCAGGACCGTTAGGTGTTTAGAAACTACAACATGGTTCTTCACACTTTTCTAACATTTACAACTGACTTCTGATATCACAGAAGTTCACAGCTTCTGTCTCTAACTGGTGAACAAAGTGATCTATACTACACCATAATTTTCAGTAGTCATTCCCTTTTTTTAAAAACTTATTCACTCACAGGATGTAGGCATCACTGGCTGGTTATTGCCCGTTCATATTTTTCCTTGGTGAGCTACCTTCTTGAAGTGCTGCAATTTATGTGGTGTAGAACTGTACCGAAAAATGGCATAGAAGCCTTAGGTTATTTACACCCAAATCTATCTAGTTGTTACTTCTACAGTACACAGAAGCAATATGATGATATTTGACATGGGAATAATTGCAGGCCTTTTTTCAAACACATTCACGTGTATATTTAAAACAGACTTTGAGGAAATTTTGGGAAACCTTTTCTTCTATCTGTAAAAAAAGTATATAACAACTGACATTAATTAAACACGCAACCTTGTTCTGACATATCTATATGACAGAAAATGACTATGAAACATGAAGCCTTTGAGTATTTTTCACTAACGGTAGAAGCTTTTTAAGATTGTCAGAATTAACAGTAATCATACTCTTGCCATATTATTTGGTAAAGTTGTATGATATTTGGAAAAGTTTGATGAGCCTGAAACCACTGATTATAATTTCTTGGGAAGCACCAACTTCCAAAAATCACACATACTAATTATAATAGTGAAATGATAGTGAAGATAACTTACGACGGACACAGATGTTGCTTCTTCTTGGACTTTCCTTTCTTTGAAGATTTATCACTAGACAAGCCTAGTTCAATCCAAAAGCATAAAGAGATGAGAAGGAATGTTTTGGTCAGCTCCATTCTTAACTTGATTGGTCCAGCACAATCTTAATCTGGAATAAGAAGAAAAAGTCAGCAAATATTAATCCTTCCAAGGAACTCCATTTTGAAAATGGCAAAACAGAGAAACGCCAGAGAGACGGAATTACAATGTGTAGGCGTCAATGTCAGTAGTGTGTGTATATGATTGATGTTCCAACACTAGAGCGCATACTGATCACCAGACACCAATATTTAATTGCTGCCACACGTTCACTGCTCTAGTCTCTGCCATCTAGCACCGCATTCATTATTTTTTAAGCACTATTTCTTTTAATTTGCAACGTCTCAATGATACTAAGATTTTGTCCAGTATTTGTCGGGATATTTATAACATTCTGCTTGAATTTCCCAAAAAAATCCTTTAGTAATCAGAGTATGCTTAATATATGGTATTTTTCGGTCCTAAGTACATGCACATAAATAGCATTTCATCTCGATGTAAAAAGAAACATATTACATTTGTTCTATGGCAGACGGTTGCTGCTTTGTTCTCACGGATTTCAGGCGGTCTTTAAAACAACAAACCTCCAGAAATTGAAGCCGCAACCGGTCAGAGGCCGGGGCCACCGCGACCAGCAAAATATGAAACAATACAGGGCGATGGCGCCTCATCAGCTCTCTCAGACTACTCAGCTACACACCATTCGGCGCAGCGAGATTTAGAAAGTGCGTCTCTGCTATCAAACAAAAAAACTGACGGCTCCTACTCACCGTGAATGTCGGTGCAATTTTTTTTTAAAAAAAGCTGAGATCTTTTCGACTCCCCCAGCATGTGCTTGTTTTCCATCAGCGAGGTCAGTGCTGGACTTTTGACAGCGCTGACAGACCGAGCAAGCTGCTACCTCACTGCCCTGACCTTAATCCTCCCCACTGCATTCTCAATCCGCTGCACCATTAATACATCGGCCACTATTACTTTGTCTAAAATGTATTTTGTGGATGAAACTGTTTCTCAAGATGGAGGAGAAACATATATGCACCTGCTACATGCGCAGTAGTCCCGTTTCTTGGGCAGACATCAGAGGAAACAGGCAAAGGCTGTTAATTTGAAATCCAGATTCTTGTGCAACAATTCCTTTATTCTTTCGTGTGCTTCACTAAAATATTTTATTTTAGGTAGTTAAGAAGGTTGGCAAATGGTGATCAGCGGTGCTGTGTTCTTTAATGTTCTTTGGGCTGTTTCCACACTATTAATGTTACCTCCTTAATACCAATTCTTGACCCGAAATATCAACCACTGCAGACATGTCTACATTACAATATTTTGATATTATGAACTGCATAGGAGTAAATTGCTATTCCTTGAAAATGGGGCTGAGTGTTTCAGGATTCAACTTAGTTAACAGAGAATTTGCTGTTTTGTTGGTAAAAATCATGAAAGCATTGATGCATTCTTTAAGACATCCTACAGAGTTGTCATGGCTTGCAGGCCTACCTTTGTTGTACCCGTAAAGTATCAATTTTATCTTCCATAATATGCTGTTTCCATCATTCCTGGAGACAAGATGTTTGGGAGGTGAAATCAGATGTTTTTGTTCAAATCCTACTCAGACCTTCTACTATCTCGATTTCCAATACATTGATGACTATAATAGTTCAGTTTCTGACTCTTGCTTTGAACTGGAAAATTTTAAACCAACTTTGTTTTGCAATTTTCACTCTTCACATGTTACACCTCTAATTATTTTCTTTCCTTCCTCAATCTGCCAGTCTTGTTTCCTGGAATGTGTGGATCCATGTCTAGTATAGGGACATCTTTGTCCACAACTACCTTGACTACATTTCCTCACAATCAGCTTCCTATAAAGGCTATTCCATTCTCTCAGTTTCTCCAGCTCTATCTCACCTGTTCGGACAATGCCACATTTCTTTACTTTCATGGAACATGGGCATTGCTGGCAAAGCTACATGTATAGTCCATGACAAATTGCCCTTAAAAAAACCCGTTGAATCACTGCATGACATGTGGTGATTACAGTGCTGTTAAGTGATGTAATTTAACATTAGCATGATCTGATTTAGAGATTTCTTTTAGGTTACATTATTTCCAAGCAACTGCTGCGCTTGGCCTTCTGGGTAACAGAATCATGGGTTTGCAGATGCTGTTGAAGAAGATTGGGCAAGTTGCTGCAGCACATCTTGTTGCTAGTGGGTGCCAGTTTGGAGTGAGTGAATGTTTAAGTCGATTGGATGGTATCCAAATGTTTTTGCAGCTGTACCTATTCCAAGCAAATAGACATATTTCACTATACTCCTGGCTTTGGTGTTCTTAATGCCTTCCCAATACATACCAGACTTGACTTGTAGTTTAGCTTTTTGCAATTTAAGCTTGAGGACTCCCAAATACCTTTATGCAGTAACATTCTGCAGAAAATAATATTCAGCTCCTCCATTCTTCTTTCCAAAGGGCATAATGTTACATCTTCCAACATTATGTTATATCTGCCAAGTTTTTGCCCATTTGCTTACTCTCGGCAAACTCTTTGTGCCACCCTCACTGCTTGCCTTCCCACCTAATTTAGTATAATTAGTAAACATGACTGTAGTACATTCATTTTTTTCATCCAAGACTTTGATGTATTTTGTAAAGATTTTGTGACCCTAGCACTGATTCCTATGGCACTTTTCTAGTCTCAGGTTCCCCCCCCACCCCTGAAAATGCCCCCTTTATTCCAAACCTCTGTCGTCTATTAGTTAGTCAAACCTCTATCCATACTAATTTACTATTTTCAACATCATGGATTCGTATTAAGTCGCCTAACATCCAGCACCTTATCAAATGCCTTCTAGAAATCCAAATATATGACATCCACTGCCTTCTGTTGGATAATGTGGTCCCTTAAAAATTTATGTTTCCTAGTATTCACTGTGTAACATGATATTTCATTTAATAGTTATTACAAAAGAACTTTCCAAAATTCTAGAATTGGAAAAGGGAAGAATTACAAGAAACACACAGGTCACCATGTCCAATGTTGTACTTTCAACAAGCCAAATACACCCAATTATCAATGCTCATTATTTTAAAAAATAAGAATTTATTCTAAGATAAAATGGTAAACTAACCCTCAGGTGAAGGTGAGCAAGGAGAAATTGGTCACCCAATGTCATGAGTAGGTGCCCCAGGGCTAATCACCAAATGGGTTCAGACAATTGATTTACACAGAGAAAGTAATCTGTCACCATAGAAATATCATATAACAGTAATTGCTCAGGAGCAGAGGATAATTCTCGAAGGAAGCAGTTCTCATCAGGCGGCCCCATAAGAGCAATCTTTTTCAGGCAGTCTTCATCAGGCAGATGGAACACGGAGCAAAAGAAGTGGAGGAAGACCCAGAGAAAAAGGGTTCCCCAACACCTCAGCTAAAGAACAGGATGCCCTCCCCACCATTTTAGCAAACCAAAACATTCTGTGCCAACAGCCTGTTTATTGTCCGGTTTTGGTAAACCATGCCCAATTGTCATGTTGTAAATTTTATTTATCTAATTAACTAATGTATCATAGCTTAATTACTGCTTCTCAATAAATGATCAGAAAATGGTTAAAAATCATCAACTGTATATTAGGTAACTGTGATTAACAATCCCCTTTATCAATCCTCAGTTACCTTCTCAAAGTATTCTGGTAAATTATCAGGCATGGTTTTCGATTTGTGAAGCCATGCTAACTCTGCTTGATTACATTATGCATTTCTAAATATTCTGCTATTACATCATTATAATGGACTCTAACATTTTCCCATTATTAAGCCAACTGACCTAGAGTTACCTGTTTTTGTCTACTTCCTTTTTGAATAAAGGTGTTACTTTAGCTGTTTCCAATTTTCTACCACTTTCCATAATCTAAGAATTCTTGGAAAATTACAACCTGTGAATTCACTGTCTTTGGAACTACTTTTTAAATGTCCTACAACACATCCCTTCAGGTCCAGGTTACTTTTCAATTTTTAGCCCCATTAGTTTCTAAGATATCTTTTCTCTTGTATTTGTTTCCTCTCCCTTTCGCTCCTGTAGTATTTTCAGAATTAGTGCCTTCGGCTATTGGTGTCTTTGTGTCATTGCCTGATGTTTGTGTGGCACAAATATTACTTGCAACTTGTCAGACCAAGTAATTGGTAAATTACTTAAAAAGTAACACAGGCATGAAACTAGACACACCTCCTGGCATCAACCTAGGCAATGAAAGAACAATGGCAAACATAGCCCCCGTGAAGCATCAAAGTCCACTTAAATCTCCTATTGACATTAAACAAGAAAAGTTCCAAACCAGCTAGTTACTACCCCATCAGGCTACCCCAGATCATCTATAAAGAAGGGGTTAAGAGCAATGCAATCAAGAGGCTTGATCAGCAATAACCTGCTCAGTGCTCAATTTTGGTTCCATCTGAGCCACTCAGCACCTGACCTCTTTGCAGCCTTGATCTTAACATGGAAACAGTTCAATTGCAAAGGTAAGATGAGAAAACTGCCCTGGATATCAAGGCAGCATTTAACCAATTCTGGCATCAAGGAGCATTCAAAATTGAAGTCAATGGGAATTGTGAAAAAAAACTCTCTGTTTGTTGGAGTCAAAATTAGCACAAAGAAAGATGGTTGCAGTTGTTGGAAGTCAATTATCTTAGTCCTAGGACATCACTGCAAGAGTTCCTCATGGTAGTGTTCGAGGTCCAACCATCTTCAACTGCTTCATCCATTGTCCTTCCCTTCAACATAAGGTCAGAAATAGGATGCTCTTTGATGATTGTGCAATATTCTGCATTATTCTCAACTCCTCAGATGCTGAAACCATCCTGTGTCGACATTGTGTAAGATCTGGTTATCATTCGAATTTGTGATGATAAATTACAAGTAATATTTGTGCCACACAGGTACCAGCTATGACCATCACCAACAAAAGGCAATCTTATCATTCTCCCCTTGAAAGTGATGTCATTATCATTTTAAAAATGGAGTGTGTCTTGCTTCATTCCCCCTGTTGTTTTACATATGAGTAGAAAAGATAGCTTTTGCCCATTCATTGAACAATGAATCATTCAATGTTAGTTTGGTATCCTAGTGTTGTATCAGTCTGTCCATGTCAAATTTAGTGTGACCTTACTCTTTCAACATTTCTGGGCATGCAGGGTGGGATGCAATACATGCAGCACCAATGTGTTCACTGATACGTGCAAACGTTGCAGAAAGTTTGGCTGTACTTCATGTCCAAGAAAATATCAGATAGAATTTCACAGAAGTGCAAGAAGCTACTGATTCCAACATTGTTGTTTACTTTAGCAAAGCTCCCCAGTCTTGTATTAATGCCAATTATTCGCATGTGTTCAAGAAAAGGAAGCTAAAATCCACAGTGCAATTAACAAAACAAAAAGTTATTGGCTATTTACATGATTTAGAAGATAGGGTCCTGCAGGACTTCATCGGAACACTTCTCACTAGTTACATGTGGGCTAGTATCATCTGATATCACTGATGATGCATTCAGTAGAATAGTAGCTAATAATCCCTTATAAAACATATCTTTCACTCTATCCATAAACTACTTACATTTTTATCCTATTACTATTCCATTGCCACACCCCACCCCCCCAACCAACACTACCTGCACCTTCTGCATAAGAGGTATACATCTCCAATTGTGCCGTCAGCTATTATGGAAGAGGTGGAGGATGTGTGCCCTCTGCTGCCTTTTCTTTGGAAGGCACTGATATTAGCAGCTGGAGGCTCCTCCTTCTCAATTAATGTGGAAAAATAATGGATGGAGATTTTATTACTTTCTGCTTTCTTTTTCTTTTTTTAAACTTCCTAGAACCCTGGGGACAAGTTAAGCCATTACCTGTCAAAGTTTGCTCAGCTCATGTGAAGAATTGTACAGCTATAACTTCTATTGCTGTAACACATGAAGAATGAGTAATAATCCGTGAAAGAGAAGAGCAAGGAATATTCTGAAGAAGAAATGATGATTTTCTGCTAATGCTACAGCGATTTCTCTTTATAGGTAGTGGTTCTCTTGCAGACTCTTCACTGTGAGTCTGCTGTTCAGTAGTTAACAACATCTCTAAAAGCCTAGCAAGCTTGTCAATTCAGACAAATGACTCCTTCTTCTACTTCTGTGTCACTACTAAGAATTGTTCTAAGCTCCGCTGTAGTTTTCCGATCTCCAATTTGATTGTAGATTAAACAATATCCGGCATTTGTTCTGCAATAGTTACCTTGGCAGTGAAAAGCACCTCTAAGTTTTGGTACTTCTTCATATGAAGGAGTTACTGCATCAAGCTGTTGTCGTCACATGTCATTGATATCTTTAGCAGAATGAACTGACTAATTTGCATAGTCATTTTTGTGAAAACCATGCTAATCACATCAAAAAAAATCAGAACTGACCTAATCCATGCAACCTGCAAAGAGTAAAGCAAGGTTCAGAATTTATTCCTGTGATAGATCATCAATATCAGTGACATTTTGATAAATCATTGATTCCCACTGAAAAAGAAAATTAAGATGTAGAAATCCTCTTGCAGATGGACACCTTCATCTTTGTGCACCTCTTTGCTGCTTCTTCCAGCCTCTCCTCGAAGTAATGTTCTCCTGTGGTCCTAAGGATGAAGAATCTTCAATAGATATCAATTCGCTGCATATTGAGTCAACTTGAATTTCATATGCATCTGGCAATTAAAGGAGATTCAAAGCCACACAAGCTTCTCTGCTTAATAAAGAATAATACTGCTTAGAAATGACATTAAGTTGATCTCTCTCTACCATAATATTAAACTCTGACCAGTATCTGCCCTTGTACCCTGAGTAATATACATCTTACACCAAGAAGTTGAATAGAAAATGGTTGAAAAAGTTCAGACTTCAGCCATGCTTTAGCCTTGGAAATAATAATCATTCCTACTTCTGAGTCAAATTTAAAATTCATGTTCTTGCTATTAACCATAATATCTGTATACCAGTACATTGGACTATAGAAACTAGAGTAGGCCATTTAGCCCTTCAAGCCTGCCCCACCATTCTAGATCATGGTTGATCATCTCCTCAATGCCCTTTTTATGCATTATCTCCATGTCCTTCAGTATAATTGTTTTCCAGAAAGCTATTGAATTCTATCTTGAACTTGCTCAACAGTCAAGGTTCTACACGCTTCTGGGATAGGGTATTCCAAAGATTCATCACCCTCTGAATGAAGAAATATCTCTTCATCTCAGTTTTAAATGGCCTGCCACCAGCAGGGGTATACTGTACTTGTTATATCTTACTATATCCACACTGCAAAGCCCTGCAGGAATTTTATTAGTTTCAATCGTTGAAACACCACAGAATATATCAACCAGCTTTCTCAGTTACTCCTCACAAGGGAAAATTCAGAAATCCATTTGTGGGTCTGTTAGTTCTCCTCAGAGGAAAACTTTTCTTTCCTTGGTTTCATCTACATTTAACACTTACAATTGGAGTCATCGAGTTTTAAATGCTTGCCCCAGAGATGAAAATCTCCTATTGCTGCAAAGCATTCTTAAACAGCATGGATGGAACTTGACATAATGGTTGGGACAAGCTTTGTACTGAGGGGTTTTCCTGCCACATTGTGAATGTGGAGTAATGGTGTCACTGTCTTCTTCCCACTGTTACTGTTTTCTGGCTTACACATCAGCTGCCCTCTGATCAACCAGGTCAATGGTCAAAGTTGGTGGTGTAGACCGTGAAGCTTCCCAACACTCCCCTCCCCATCTCCTCCTCCCAACTATCACACCATTACGATATAAAAAGTCTGTTTTGTCTATGAAATTCAGCATAAAATTATCCAACTGGCTAAATAGCTAAATCTGTTATTTGCTCCCTGGCTTCCTTTAATATTGTAGGATACAATTCATTCAGTCTTACTGATTTATCCATCTTCAAGATGATTAATCCCTCCAGTACTTACTGTGTCATTATGCTTGTTTATATAATGTTTTACATTTCTCTTTAAATAGAATGTCTGCATCATCTGTATCTTTATGAATGGGAAGTCTGAGTTTTTCAGACATAGAAACAGCTGGAGATAGACTAGTATTAAAAATTACATGCACAAATATGATCGTTTATTGAAATCATAGCCTGAAATTTACTCCTGGGTGAGATATTTCCCGTTTCTGCAAAACCAACCAAGAGGAAATGGTTTTAATTTTGTTGTGGGTGATTCCCTCACCGGGAGTTTGATCAGTTGACCCACAATGAGAGCACAGGCTGCTGGATATGGAGACAAGATGCACAGAATGCTGCCTGGTGCCCCAGCATTATGTTAAAGTTCAATTAAAACATGAATAAAACTGAAAACAATTATCTAGACCTCACTTCTCACATCCCATTACCCACCCTATGCATCCCATACAGAGTCCATACATGCCAATCTCTGCTGTGTCAAGCTCCCCACCCATTCCCATAAGCTCTAATGCCCTCTATGCCATCCTAAGCTCTCTGCCACTGAAGCTCCTCATACAGTCCATGACAGTCCTTGCACCACCACCAATAACCCTAATATCGAAACATACAGTGCCACTCATCCCCAATGCCCTGTTTAGTCAACTCAATGTTAACTCATGCCAACGTAAGCCCTCAGCCTCTAACTTTTTCCTTTACTAGCTCCATACCTACTTGTCTAGTATCCATTTTGGGCATCTCTCAGGAGTCATGCTGTCATAAAGTTATATGTCTATCAATGATTCATGACCAAAAAATGCTCATGATTTTTTTTAAAAGATTAATGCATTGAAATTTCTTCAACTCAACTCTTATGAAAACATCCATTTCACTAAATATTTAATCCCTTACATTATGGAAACAAACATTTCAATTTATTGTTTAATCCCTCCCCTAATGAAAAGAAACATTTCTATTCTATAATTACATGGAGTTATCAACTGAGTTGTTCATTGAACAGGCACCCTAATAACAATAACATTGATAATGTGATATTGATAAATCGTAACATCTGCCATGAAGCATAAATCCTGTAATGAAAACCCTCATGTGAACACAGCAAAATAAAAAAAAATTTGCAAAAACAAAACTCCACCTTTTTTTTTAAATGTAAGGCTTTGTACACTTAGATCCCTTGGCTGGTCTTGGCTGGATCCACTGAACTTGAAAGATCCAATGAGTGACAGATCCAATGGGTCTGAGCAATTGATATCTTAACAGTTCTTTGATAGCTTTGACAGTTTTGATTGGTTCTTGCACTTCTTACACACATTCGTGTTTATTTTTAATAATGCCAAACGTATCAAAACATAACTTCCTGGTCCAAAAGGGTAGCTGACATCTCCTAAAAGTGTCCCTGAACTATATACAAACCGTACCTTACTTCACCAAAAATCTGCACTGGCTATCTAAACAAATTCATATGGTTCACACCTGCTCCTACAAAGTCCAATTTGAACACTTTTTGTTTCCAGCATATACTTCACCAAAGGTAACTGCTGAATTATATGAGCAGCTGCTTCCTGGAAGTGAAGATATGCAGTTTAGGACCTCTCTATTCCCATCCCCCTCCCTTTGTAGAAATTGTGGAGGCCAAGATTGAATTGGGACTTAAGGATTTTGACTTCTGTCAACTTGTGCATCTTGCACAAATAGTGAGCCTTTTCATCTGTGTATAAGTTCAGACCAGTGTCTCTATGCTTATCTGTACTTCTTCCTACAATTCAATTCACTAATATTGTTCTGTATCATATCTACAAGGGAGCACTATATTCAAAATAATACGATAATACATTGAGGTGTTAAACTAGGCAATGATTCTCTTAACACTAATTTTTCAACCAGCAAAAAAAGGGTTGAAAGTATGTGCAATGTTTAGATTGAGTAACTCACATACATAACTGAATATTAATAATTCATTTGTGGTGGATGATTTTTGAATCTCACACATATTTAGATTATTATAATCAGCTGATCTGTAGTACTTTTAGATTCTTCAACCTAGTAAAAAATACTTTCTTCACTTGTCCTAACTGGAACTGTCATGATCATCAGCAAAAATTCCAGATGTGAGTAATCCCCAGAGAGTTTTCCACATTCAGTTGACCCCAACTGAGCTGCACTGCAATTAGTGCAGCTGGGTCAAGAGAAAAAGTTAGTCAAACCTCCTGATCATAATGAAATGCATTTTGCTGGACAGCATGTCTTTGTGGGTAGAATTTTAAAATGCACTTAAGGTCCAGGCTATTATTTCTGTAATTATATGATGCTCTTTCCCTTTTTGTATACTATCATTTCTACAATGCCTCTCACTCAGTAATAGATTTCCTAATTTAGTGTGAACAGCTTCTGTTTCATCACACTGAAGGCAGTTTCATGTAAAGCTAGAATCTTCAGGAGCTGCTTCATGTTGTCACCTTTAAACACCAAGTTGAACTTGATCTTATTATGATCGCTTTACAGGTGGAGATGCTCATTGACGATTGCACAATGTTTGGCATCATATGTGACTCCTCAGACACTGTATGCCAAAGACTGGAAGCAACATACAATACAGCATGCTAAGTGATCTCACAATTAATGGATCAGATCTAAACTCTACAGTCCTGCCAGATCCAGGCATGAATGATGGTAAACAATTAAAAATTAACAGAGAGTGAGGCTTCATGAATAACCCCATCTTGAATGATGGGAGAGGCGAGCACATCAGTGCAAAGTTGATCTATTTACATTCATCTTCTGCCAGAGGTGCTGAATAGATGATCCATCTCAGACTCCTTCTGAGGTCCCAATATACAGATGCCAGTGTTCAACCAATGCAATTCATTACATGTAATATCTGGAAACAACTGAAGACACTAGATAGTGCAAAGGCATATCTCGACAGTATTCTGACAATAATGCTGTCGACTTTAGCTTCAGAACTAGACTCACTCCTGAACTAGCCTCATTCCTAAACAAGCTATTTCAAGCTGTGGAAAATTGACCAGGCATGCCCTTTCTACAAAAGGCAGGATAAATCCAACCTGACAAAATACTTTTCCATCAGCCTACCCTCAATCATCAGTAAAGTTTTGGAAGGTGTTGTTGACTGTGCTATCAAGCAGCACTTGCAAAATAATTACCTGCTCACTGACACTCAGTTCCACCAGACCCACTCAGCTCCTAATTTCATTCCAATCCAAACATGGACGGAGATGAGATGAGAGCAACTGCCCTTGACATCAAAGTGGTATTTGACTAGATTTGACATCAAGGAACCCAAGCAAAATTGGAGTCAATAGGAATTGGGAAAACATTTCAACAGGTTGGAGCCATACATAGCATAAAAATTTTCTGAAGAAGGGTCCAGACTCAAAACATCAGCTTTCCTGCTCCTCTGATGCTGCTTGGCCTGCTGTGTTCATCCAGCTCTACACCTTGTTATCTCAGATTCTCCAGCATCGGTAGTTTCTACTATCCCATAAAAAAAGATAGTTGTGTTTGTTGGAGGTCAATCATCTCAGCCCCAGGGAATGCTGACCAGAGAAGACAGAGTGAACACTTTATTTGGAGCCTGCAGAATACTCAAACCAACGGCATGTGGAGAGTTGCCCTGCATTTCTTGAACAAACCTTAGATGATTGTTGAGAGTTTAACAACTGTTTTGTAATTCATCACAAGAATATTTAACATTGATTGTATACCATATTGAGGTTTATTTTATGTATTAAACATACTCTTTTTATTCAAAAATCTGAAACTTATGTTAATCGAATCCTGCAATATGGTTCATAAAGCCCAGATCTTCAACCATTAGTAAGTGAGTTCACTTATGACCAGTAATGCTGAACGACCCTCATACCTTCAGAAATACTGTTCAGGGTGGCAGATCTAATTTCTTAAAGGAGATGAATGGACCAGATCGGTTTTTACAACTGTCAACAATGGTTTCGTGGTCAGCATTACTGAGACTAGCTTTCAATTCCAAATGTAGTAACTCAATTTAAATTCCACCAGCAAATATGGCGGAATTTGAGTCCTGTCCTCAGAACTTTAGTCTGAGTCTCTGGATTACCAGTTTCTTACATGAAAGCTTGCCCATTGTATAAAGAATGCTCATTTGGACCTCACACACTCATCTGCCTTTTTGGTCTAATGTTTTCCTCACATGTTTCTTAATTCTCCTTCCTGGTCTAATCCTTTTATATCTTTTAGGATTAGGGTTAGCGCCCTTTTCATAAATGTCAGCTGCTTTTGACAATTACTCTACATTTTCCCCTTGCATTTTTTCTTGACCTGTTTTAATCTGATCTTTTCTACCTAAATTGAACCCCCTTTAGAGACAAAAAAGACTGCAGATTCTGTAGACAAACAGGAGGCTGGGAGAACACAACAGACTAGGCAGCATCTGGAGGAAAGGAGCAGTCAACATTTCTACTGGCAGCTTGCTATGTTCTTCCAGCCTCCTGTTTGTCTAAATTGAACCCCCATTTATTAATTTAAAGTTAATTTTACCACACTATTTATCCTTTCCACCGGAATCCTGGTTTCAGGTAAATCCTTCCTAATGGTACAGATCCTTCTAGTTACAATACTGATGTCATAAAGTCACCATGCAGATCTTTTCTTATTCCAGGTGAAAAAGTCCAGATTTTTGAGTCTTTCCTCCTAACTCGGGTATTTTAGTATTAGGAATGAGCTTTGTGACATTTGTCTTGACTGTCTTCAGTGCATGAATGTCTTTTTCATTTCATTAATTCAAATTGGGTACAGTACTCAAGATGTACTCAAGTTGATCCTTCTACTGACTATGAAATTCAACATTCTGTTGCCCTTTCTTGATTGCTGCTTGCATTTGTTGGATAGATTCAGAGCACATATTACAAAGAACAAAGATATTGGACATAACAAGGTGTAGAGCTGGATGAACACAGCAGGCCAGGCAGCATCAGAGGAGCAGGAAAGCTGACGTTTTCGGTCTGGACCCTTCATCAGAAATCTTCAGAAAAGATATTGGACACCTATTTTTTGTTACTATATCTGCATAAAACATCATCAGTGTCCTTTGTGAGAAACCCTGTCATGATTAATTATGACTAGCTTTTACTGTGGTTCAATGGGTTCTGAGATAGCTAATAATCCACTGCATGATCCACAGACTCCACCACACATAGACAGTTTCTGCTTGAAGGGCCAGGGAGATGAGGTATTTGATAGTTCCTGTGCTTAGTCCAGAAATGTAGATTTTAATTATTCTATATTTGGTTATGTGTTTGTTAACTCTTCTCATCTCCATGTGCTGATAGTCAAATCTGGTTATGGTCACTGAGAAAGACATCGTAAAAGTAAGCAGGGAACTTGTGGCTGATGCAGACATTAAGTGAACGATTAAGTAAAATTTCTGTACATATAGAACCTGGTATGTCAATCTCTGCATATCTCAGTGGCATAAAACTAAACAATTTCAATTTCTTTGCAGGGAGATCCATCCATTCTGTGACATTGATGGATTTCAGGATTCAAGCCCTATTTATTCACTATGATGATCAGTGATCCACGAGATGGTGATATGTGTCTTGGAGCAGCAAGCTAGTGAAGATTTGAGGAGGTCAACAAGACACATCTATGTTAAATATGGTAATAAGTACTCATGAAAACTCTTTCAAACCAATGATAAAACAATATATGTTTTGCTAAAGATTCCAGGTCAAAGGTGACCCTAGATTTCAGTGTACGATAGCTTTGTGACAATTGGCTTCCATGTAAATTTGGCACAATAAATAACAAACTAGACTGAAAATGCTGCAGTTCCATGAATTGGGCAACACTTGTCATGGAGAATAATAATTTAACATTGTAATATGTGATAAACTAGATAGTCCAAATCAAATATTACAGATGACATTACACAAGGCTATTTGGAAATGCACCTTAAATGTCAGGGCTGCAGACACAGCTTCCACAATCATTTTACATGCAAGGGTTATGGACAAAGAGCCCACTGCAGTTTCATCAACAGGTAACCCATCATGATGTGATACCTTCAAAAATGTGGCCAAATTGTGGAGCTGCTCATTGATTCACAACACAATGTCCAGCTCAATTAAGGGGAATGGTATATCTCATGCTTAAAGTGGAATTGCTTCACAAAGTTTTCAAGTTCTTGAAGAAATAGACTTCATTAGTTTAACATTTGAGGGAATCTCTGAGATTGAGACTCAGGATGTGTATAGCATCACAGATCAGAAAGCACCAGGTCATTTTTAGGAATGTTCAGTCGACATTACAGGCATCTCAGTGAAGGTGCTCATCAATGTTGGTGTCAAAGTATCTAATTGTGAGTGACAAACTCTACAGTCATTTGTTCTTGCAACTTGTTCACACTCATGCAACAGATACACATCAAGCTTACGAAGGCTGAAGTATTCCAACTTTGGGAATGATCACAGTTGCAGCGCACTATAAAACAGTCTTCTCAGACAAGTTCCACATAGCCAAAGACTACCATTTGTGGGTGCCTGACTGGGCCTGAGGTAAACCTGTTCAACAAGCTTAGCTTTTGGCTTGAAGACCCTCCTGCAGCATATATTAACATGACTGATGGCACAGTCTACACATAATAGTTTATTTTCCATTTTTTCTGAATTTGTGAAATTTAGGGGGATAGGCCTGCTTTCCATGTTAACACATCAATTCTCCAACTTTGAAAACTTTGAGGTGTTTGCCAAAGTATCACAGCATCTGAAATCAACTGAAGCAGATAGTATCATTATTCAAATCAACTCATCACCATGAATATCAAAACTAGCCATTAAGCAATGCAAAAACAGCAAACTTCAGCTATGAATTGGCCTTAAGGTGGAAAAAAGAAATTCTAGAAAAACATCCTTATTGTACTATTTCATGACCCGACAGCCTTCACAAAGCTTGAAACATGACGAACCTGTCTTCAGACACCAGTTGTAAAAGTGACATGTGAAAGCTTCTGTTACACATGGAGGTGTGTTTCAATATCACAGTTTGCCTCAAGGATTCAGTCCAACACTTAACATTGTTCAGAAGATCATTTCATCAATTTCATCAGATCCTGGGGGTATGCTCAACCTGCTCAACATTGTTGTCCATGGAAGGGACAAATCAGAACAGGATCAACGGTCATTACAGGTACTCACTTAACATGTACCATGTAATTTGATGCACAACATGGAAAAATACACATTTAAGCTTTCCAAGATTAACTTTCTAAGGAACAGATTGGCAACAACTAGACTAGAAGCTCCAAATGACAATATCAAAATCACGTAGGCACTTTCAATATTACTAATCGTAAAGGAGTTGACATTGTTTCTTGATGTTAGCAACTTTATCAGAAATTTATTCCTAATACACAGAGAATGCACGGCATCTTCAAAACAAACTTTACTGACATACAAAATGGGAAAATTAATTAAAAGGAAACATTATTTGACAGAGGGTTCCCCAGCACTGTTGTCAACAGGGCCCTCAACTGGGTCTGATCATCCCCCGCACTTCAGCCCTCACCCCTTCTCTTCCCTCCTGCAACACCGATAGCGTTCTTCTTGTCCTTACCTACCATCCCACCAGCATCCACATCCAGAAGATCATCAGATGCCATTTCTGCCACCTCCAGCGAGATGCCACCACCAGACACATATTCCCCGCCCCTCCCTTGTTCGCCTTCCAAAGGGACCATTCCTTCCAAATACCCTGGTCCACTCTTCCTTCACTCCCAAACCCAACCCCCCAAAACCCTACCGCACCTTCCCCTGCAACTGGCTAAATTACAGCCCCTGCCCATTTACCTCCTCCCTCCCAATACTGATCCAAGGGCCCAAACATACCTTCCAGGTGAAGCAACACTTCACCTGCACTTCCCAGAATCTAGTCTACTGCATTCGCTCCTCATAATGTGATCTCCTCTACATTGGAGAAACGAAGCATAGACTGGGTGCCCATTTTGCAGAACATCTAAGTTCTGCTTGCAAAAAAGACCCTGAGTTACCTGTTGCCAGCCACTTTAACACACCACCCTGTTCCCTGGCCAACATCTCTGTCACTGGCTTGTTGCAGTGTTTCAGCAAAGCTCAACACAAGCTGAAGAACAACACCTCATTTTCTGCTTGGGGATCCTGAAGCCCTTTGGACTTAATATCGAGTTCAATAATTTTAGGGCCTAAACTCTCCCATGTCCTAGCCCCTACTCCACACACCAGGCCTTGTTATCACATAGTCTGCCATTAAATATTATCTGTTGTTAGTCACTAACAGTCCCCATTAACAACTATTCACCCTCCTAGCCAAATCATTATCACCTCCTTTGTCTATCCAACTGCTCTTCTCTCTCTTTGGGCTCTATCCTATTATTTACTCCCTACTCCATCGCCCTCCCTATTTTCTGTATATAAACCAACATTTTCCCAGCTGCCATCAGTTCTGAGAAGGGTCACCGGACCTGAAATGTTAACTCTGATTTTTTTCTTCACAGAGGTTGCCAGACCCTCTGAGCTTTTACAGCAACTTCTGTTTTTGTTACTGATTTACAGCGTCCGCAGTTCTTTTGGTTCTTACCACTACCAGCCAGAATGACTAGAAGGCAGATACTTGGGAACACCCACAATTTGCATGTTCCGTCCAAGCCACTTACCATCCTGACTTTGAAATATATTGCCATTCCTTCATTGTCACTGATTCAAAATCCTTTAACTTTTATTTAATGGCATTTTAATGGTCTACTTACATCAAATAGTTCATTTGTAAGCTTACCGCCACAATAAGGGCAACTGGAATGTGCAGTAAAAGCTGGTCCAACAAGCAATGCTCACATCCTCTAAATAAATAGAATCACAGTGGAGCTCATAGGTCACCAAGGGTGTCAGTCTCAGGATAAAGTCCAAGTTATTTAGGATTACAATGATGAGGAATTTCTTCACTCAGAGGGAAGTGAAACTTTGGATTTTCTTTTACCCCAGAGAGCTTTGGAAGTTCAGGCTTTGAGTAGATTCAAGTTAGAGACTGATAGTTTACTTGATGTTAATGACATCTAGCGGCATAGGGCTAGAATGAGAAAACAGTGTTGGAGTAGGTAATCATCCATGATATTGAATATCCATGTTGAGAGCCTGAATGGCTTTCTGTCATTCCTATGTTTCTGAGGTAAACCAGAAGCATATTTTGACAAGTGAACATGTGCAAGGGAACCATGATTTGAACTTGGAGATTGAGTTTGCATCAAACAACCAAATAGCAGCCGTAAACGCACATCAGCTCTGTCAGGACCAAGGTAGATATAGTATTTGCTTGGTACTAGTGCATATTTCATGGATGACAACACATATTGCAACACTGAGTACTTCTTTAGGAGCAAACCAGCATGTTTTAAGGACAGTGATTACGAGGGAACCTTTACTTCTCCAATCAGTAGCCATGATGTTGATCATCTCTATCAAGCTAATTGTACATAACCACAACTTCAAATTCATAGATTTCAGTGCCATAATCAATGATCTTAATACTTCAAACAGTATTTTGTATTTTGCACCTCAAGGTAGACTTGTTGTAAATAGGTGTACAGGATGGCTTAACTTAAAATAAGGTCATGTAGTTTTACTTGTGGGAATTATGTTACATTCAATTATCCAGTTATTTGGTGTTTGATTATGGGTGTCTATTAACTCATTTTTGTTCTATGTCATCAAGCTTGAATATGGTTACAGAGAAAGAGAAACTAAAAGTAATTCGGGAGCTTGTGGTTGCTGTAGACATTTGAAAACATTGATTAAAACTCTTGTTTAGACTTCTAAATGATGTTTCATCTCTGTACATCTCTGAGGCATAAAACATTGCAGATGCTCAATTTCACTTCTGTGTGCTCCCAGGAAAGCTTCTCAATGTGCTCAGTGCCTAATCTAAATGAACCTTTTTCATTTTGGTTGGCCTCAAGCCATTGGGCCTGATGTTTGACCTCATCAGGGATGCTTTGAAGATATCACAAAAGCATTGCCACTGTTCCCCTGGGAATCCACTGCTGTGACCAAGTTCTAAGTAGAGCAGTTGCTTTGGGAGTTTGGTATCAGGCATGTGAATGACAAGTCCTGTCCATCAGAGCTGGTTTTGAGAATTTAAGACTTTGATGTTGTATTAAGAGAAGATGCTGCTGTTAGATTACCAACCACTTGCCAATATTCAGCCCACTTACATAATTTGTCCAGCACTTTCTCCTCTGTTAGCTTTTCTGATTCTATTACCTCTCCTTGTTTCATATTATCAGAATATTTGACCAAAGTATGCTTTTTTTCTTGCACATACTGTACATGACTTATATGAACAGTACAGATACTAGTCAGGAACTGGAAGATTTTATTCACCATTTCCCCATCCATGATGTTCTTGCAATCAGGATCCATTGTTTTCTATTATTTGGCTAATTTCTAATATCTCCTACTAGAGAAGGAACAAAACTTGGAAAATAAGACAAGGCAAGTGACTGAGGTGTCAGGGGGAGCACCTGGTGACAAGTGATCATAATTCTCTTAGTTTTAAAATAGTTATGGAAAAGGATAGACTGGATCTAAAAGTTAAAGTTCTAAATTGGAGTAAAGCCATTTTTTATTATGCCAGAATTTTCAAAAGTTGATTGGGGGAGGTTGTTTGCAGGTAATAGGTCAGTTGGAGGCCTTCAACAATGAGATAATAAAAGTTCAGTGACAGTATGGTCCTGTTGCTGCACATGGCAAGGCTGGTAGGTGTAGAAAATATGGGATGACTAGAAAAATTGAGGCTCTGGCCAAGAAAAAGGTTGCATATATCAGGTATAGACAGCTGGGATCAAATGAATCTCTAGGAATAGGAATATACTTAAGAGCGAAATCAGGATGGCAAAAAGGGATATGAGATAGCTTTAACAAATTGAGTTAAGGGGAATCCAAAGAGATTCTACAAATACATGAAAGGCAAAAGATTAACTAGGGAAAGAACAGGGCCCCTTAAAGACTAACAGGGCCATCTATGTGTGGAAACTACAGGATATGGACAAGATACTAAATGAATATTATGCGTCAGTGTTTTCTGTGAAATAGAACGTTGAAGCTAGGAAACTTGGGGAAGAACTGGGTGCTCCAGTTTCCTCCCACAGTCCAAAGATGTGCAGGCTAGGTGGATTGGCCGTGCTAAATTGCCCATAGTGTTCAGGGATGTGTAGATTAGGTAGGTTATAGGGGGATGAGTCAGGGTGGGATGCTCTGAGGGTTCATGTGGACTTTTTGGGCTAAAGGCCCTGTTTCCACACTGTAAGGATTCTATGAAATCTATGAAATATTGCTGAAGAGGAGGTCTTAAAAATGCATAAAGGTAGATAAATCCCCAGGACCTGATCAGGTGTACTCCAAAACTTTGTGGGAAGCTAGGGAAGAAATTGTTGGGCCCCGTGCTGAAATATTTGTATTACCAACAGCCATGGGTGTTGTCCAAAAGGCTGGAAGGTGGCTAATGTGGTGCCATTATCTAAGAAAGGTGGTAAGAAAAAGCCAGGAAACTACACACAGGTGAGCTTGATGTCAGTGGAGAGGATTCTGAGAATCAGGGAATCCCTAAAGTGTGGATGCAAGTCATTCAGCCCACCAAGCCCACACCCACCCTCTGAAGAGCAACCTACCAGACCCATCCCATTCCTGTAACCCTGCATTTCCTATGGGTAATCCACCTAACCTGCACATCCCAGGCAATTTAGCATAGGCAATCCATCTAGCCTGCACATCTTTGGACTATGGGAGGAAACCAGAGCACCCAGAGGAAGACCATGCAAACACAGAAAGAATGTGCAAACTCCACACAGACAATCAGCCGAGGCTAGAATTGAACCCAGATCCCTGGCACTGTGAGGCAGCAGTGCTAGCCACTGAGCCACCGTGCCATCCTGAAGGACAAGATTTACATGCATTTGAAAAGGCAAGGACTGATTAGGGATAGTCAATAGAGCTTTATGCATAGCAAATCATATCTCACTAACTTGTTTGAGATTTTTGAAGACGTGATAAAGAAAATTAATGAAGGCAGAACGGTAGACACTGTCTAAATGGACTTCAATGAGACATTCGAAAAGGTTCCGCACGGTAGACTGGTTAGGAAGGTTAGATCTCATGGATTCCAGGGAGAGCTAGCCAATTATATATAAAGTTGGCTTGAAGGTAGAAGACAGAGGGAGGTGTTAGAGGGTTGTTTCTTGGACTGGAGGCCTGTGACCAGCGATGTGCTGCAAGGATTGGTGTTGGGTCCTCTGCTTTTTGTCATTTATATAAATGATTTGGATATGAATTAAGGAGGTATGGTTAGTAACTTTGAAGATGACACCAAAATTGGTGGTGTAGTACACAGTGAAGAAAGTTATCTCAGACTAGAATGGGACCTTGATCAGATGGGCCAATAGGCCAAGAAGTGGCAGATGGCGTTTAATTTAGATATATGTGAGGTGTTGCGTTTTGATAAGGCAAACCAGTGCCGGATTTATTACAGTTAATGGCAGGGCCCTGGACAGTGTTGCTGAACAAAGAGACCAAGGGGTGCAGGTGCAAAGTTCCTTGAAAGTGGAGTCACGGGTAGACAGGGTGGTGAAGAAGGTATTTAGCACACTTGCCTTCATTGGTCAGTGCATTGAGTATAGGAGTTG
The DNA here is from genome assembly GCF_021869965.1 of Rhincodon typus. Taxonomy (NCBI): domain Eukaryota; kingdom Metazoa; phylum Chordata; class Chondrichthyes; order Orectolobiformes; family Rhincodontidae; genus Rhincodon; species Rhincodon typus. The sequence continues at coordinate 140,351,883 of NC_063332.1, read as the reverse complement.
TGACATCATGTTGCAGCTGTACAGCACATTGATTGGGCCACTTTTAGAATACTGCATTCAATTCTGTTCTCCCTGCTGTAGCAAAGATGTTAAACTTGAAATGGTTCAGAAAAGATTTACTAGGATGTTGAGAGAGAGATAACAAGGTGTAGAGCTGGATGAACACAGCAGGCCAAGCAGCATCAGAGGAGCAGGAAAGCTGATGTTTTGGGTCTAGACCCTTCTTTAGAAATGGGGGAGGGGAAGGGGATTCTGAAATAAATAGGGAGAGAGGGGAGGCGGATAGAAGATGGATAAAGGAGAAGATAGGTGGAGAGGAAACAAACAGGTCAAAGAGGCAGGACTGGAGCCAGTAAAGGTGAGTGTAAGTGGGGAGTTAGGGAGGGGATAGGTCAGTCCAGGGAGGATGGACAGGTCAAGGAGGTGGGATGAGGCTGGTAGGTAGGAGATGGAGGTGGGGCTTGAGTTGGGAGGAGTGGACAGGTGGGAGGAAGGACAGGTTAGGGAGGTGGGGACGAGCTGGGTTGGTTTTGGGATGCGTTTGGGGGAGGGGAGATTTTGAAGCTTGTGGAGTACACATTGTTACTAGGATGTTGCTGGGATTGGAGGGTTTGAGCTACAGGGAGAGGCTGAATAACATGGGGCTTTTTTAAAAATCTGGAACATTGGAGGCCGAGGGGTGACCTTATTGAAGTTTATAAAATCAAGACGGGCATGGAGAGGGTGAATAGCCAAGGTCTTTCCCAAGGTGGAGGAGTGCAAAACTAAAGAGTGTAGGTTTAAGATGAGTGGGGAAATATTTATAAGGGACCTAAGGGGCAACTTTTTTCACGCAGAGGATGGTGGATGTATGGAAATATCTGACGAGAGGTGGTGGAGACTGGTACAGTTACAACATTTAAAAGGCACCAGGATGGGTACGTGAATGGGAAAGGTTTCAAGGGATATGGGCCAAATGCTGGCAAAAATTTAGGATATCTGGTCAGTACGGACGAGTTTGACTGAAAGGTCTGTTTCTGTGCTGGAGAACTCTATAACTCTATGATTCTTTCCAACTACCCGTAATTTACTGAGTTTACAAACCTTTTGGACTCAAATCCATGTGGTACTAATCCGAAACGGTGTGACGCTTCCCTCTTTTCCAGTGTATTATTTAACTCTTACAGCTATAGATTTTAGTGCAATTAGAGTTTTGGAAATCAGTTTGCAGTAAAAGTTGTAATAACCTATTTAACAAATAAGAGCTTCTGACAGCGAGCCCTGCAGCCAAGGGCAAGCAACATGAAACTGACCTCAGAGTGGAAACACGCCCCTTAAACTGTTCACGTTTATCCTTAACACTGTATTCTTCGCCTTTCGAATTTTACTTAGGACACTTTTTGTTTTAGCAAAATAATCATTCAGCAGTTATTTTTTGCTCTTCCACAGATACTGCCTGACTTCAGTATTTTCACCATTTCGTTTCTTTCAAATAACATGTTATCCTCTTCTGTTTGCCCTTGACTATTGCCAATCCATTTGAGGTTTTACGATGCATATAATGTTTTGCATAACATGTGTAGCGCCTATCATTTCTGTGCTTCTAATCTGCATGATCGGTGTTTGAAACGAGCGTCCCTGACGCGCTGGTGAAAACTAAATCCTTTGAAAAGCCCGTGATAACTTGAGTCAGGGCAAAATCCGCAGGATATTGACAGATCCTTATTTACGGGTGTAAAGAGAGTTGTGCAGAAAGTTCCATTTACACTGAGGCACCCGGTACGTATTGCGAGTTAAGTCGTTTGGTCATCAAACCGATCGGAATTCCCTGCAGAGTCGCAATTGGTATTAACATTTTAGATCAAACCCCGCCCTTCAATGTCGGCAAGGGCAGGCGACACTTTGAAAAGTAGTTGAATCACTTTCTTGGCACTTCTTTTATATATATATATGCATATAGAGTTTCTCTGTTATCCTAAAATGGTCGGTAAACAGTCCGAGGGGTTGACCTGCAATGCGTACAAGGGGGATTAAAGCTGCTATGTGAATCTGATGTCTGAAGTTTTTTTTTGCCCCCGGAGAGATTTGCAGCCGGCAATGTTATAGCACCTGTCGTGTCGCCAGTTGGCAGCTCACGAGTCAGAGCAGACCCACAGCGAGACTGAACAGAGCAGGCGATGGCCTGGGTGCTGGTTATTGTGGGGGGTGGTGGAAGCGTAAAATGTGTTAAACTGTAACCTTCAGTTGCACACGGCAACAGGCAGCACTTGAAAGATTTTTTTTGTGTTTTTGGCTGACGTCAAGGGAGAAAAAAAACTTAGATCAGCCCCTTTTCTGTGTTTTGTTTTAAAGGAAGAAAAAGCCACTTGAAAGTACCCGGCAATAATAGAACCCAGCTGTTCGCTGGTAAACTACCTTTTAAAGTAATTTCTCCAAAACGATTGTTCAGGCAGCAAAGTTTTGCGCTGTCAGCGTCAGGAGAAAGCAAGGAGGGGAAAACAAAGAACATCAATTTCATACAGATAAGTTTTTTTCTCTTTAAAAAAATGCTCAGAAGTTTATAAAAGTTGACAGGTGTGCGTAAGTCCTTGGCTGCGCCTTTAAAAAAAAACTTTCGGCTCTGGCATAACCGTCTGTCATTTTTTTCCGCATTACATTAAGCCATTGAGTAGATAAGTGCGATCGGGGCACGTTGGAGAGAGAAGGGAGTGCTTTGGATCGGAATGTGGAAGCCACTATGTGATTATCTGGTGGAAATGCTGGCACATCAAGGTCCCTGCCCTCGGCATCCTTCATGGTAGAAGCGACGGCTGCGAGTCAGTGTGAAGAAGCCCAGTGATTGTTTGTCTGCTCTGGCCTGATAGCGTGCAAACATTCCTCCCCAAATGTCCTTGTCATTAGTATTACTGCTATTATCGGCTCTCCACTTCCGCCATCATGGATCGGAAGCCCAAATCAACAAGATCCAGCCATCAAGTAACAAGGAGCAAAACGGTAAGTCTCTCTTGTTTTCTCCCGTTGATGTGGGAAGGTTGAGTTTGCAATGCCTGGCGTGTTTCCTTCGCTCACTTGCCAGTGCTTACAGGTATGAATTTCAATGCGCACAAGCGGTAGCACTTCAGAACTTCGGGGATCCTGGCCCTCACAAGGATATTGTTTATTTAGTGGAAAATATGGATTTGTCCGATGTCAGAACAAACTGTTGCTTCTGGTCCTTCCAGCTCTAAAAACGTGCAGCCCAGTAGTGATTTAATACATTACGACTGGCCGGGACGGCTCCGTCTCTGTATCCCTCACACTGCTTTTTTTTAAAAGTAGTGTCGATCTTAAGAAAGATTGTAAGTTTTCAATCGAGTACTTCTGCAGCAGGGCTGATGTGTTGTTTTTTTTTTAAAACACTGAGACACGCTGCTTGTAAATGCGATGACATCTGGCACCTGCAGGCAGCCAGGGCGCTGATCAAAGAGCTCCATTAACAAAGCTGGCCTCACAGTCCGAACAAGTTGGAAGAACCAGTGAAAGCGATCAAAAGAGCATTGACATACAGCCACCAGCCCTTACAAAGCCATGGCCATCGCATCTTGAGAGTTATTGTGTACTCACACAACGTCTCTATAAGGTTTCGCTTCTTACTGCACAGGGGAAACCATTCGGCCCATCGTGCTTCTGCCTTTTCACATCCAGTCTTACTTGGACGCTTTTTTTTCCGTACACCGAATCAGCGATAACGTTTAAGCCAATTTGTGCCTATTGCTGAGTGTCACTCTGACATTGCGAAATCATCCATTAGTCTTCCATTTCATAAAGCCAAGTAAAGCCACAGGTATCCATGTTCTAATTAGATGGAAATTATGGCAAGTATTTTGACTGCAACCCCCAAACCTAGTGTTGTGTTTTTTAAAATCGAAGTGGAGAAGCTGAAGGTGCTTTGCTGTGCTCCGCCTTCCTGGCAAAACAAAGATCGGTACGTTAAAAGCCATGATAAACCCACTCTCAATTCCCATACATTACTACTTAATTATATAGCTTTGGGACTTGACAGTTTTAGATTACAACCTAGACTGGCTAATAAAAAAGAAAGCAAAACATGACATTCCTATGTTTTATTAAAGACGTCCATACCCTCTATGAGAAATGTTTAGAATAATCCAGCGCAGACTCGAAGCAAACTAAAGGTTGAGATTACTTTAATGAGTACATAAATATGCCCCCGTGTAACCAGATTTATGGACATGACAAAATCTCCTACATTTTGTATAACAATTTGCAGCTGAGATCACAGGATCACATCAAAAGGATTTCATGCTTTAGAAGCCTAGCATTTGTTTGAAAAGTAAAACCGTGAAAGCATTACTTTATGTGTAAATGCGAGGAACACTGGGTATTTATGTTCAGACTATGGACCATGCTCAAGAATGGGGAATTTTCTCTGTGGTATTTCAGCATTGGGTGTGGCTCAGGGAGCTGGCATTGGTCAATGCACAACAGTAGCCCACAAATGGACAGCTTCAGTTCGAAGCACTGCTGTACCACGGAAATCAAACTGTGTAACTTGTGGTAACATATTGCAGCAAATGTTTTTGAACATTCAGCATTTATTAGACATAAACATTGATTAAATAGTATGTGACTATATTGTTGAATGTTTTTGGATTTAATGTGTTCAAACCGCTCATATACTTAAAATATAAAACTCAAATACATATGTTGGAAAGCTGAAATACCACGATAGAGTGCCGAATGGCATAGCTGGGCCAGTCAGCATCTGTAACGAGAAGAGAGAAGAGACAAAACTTCTACTATCTGAAACAAAGAGAATGCTGGAGAAGCACAGCATCTCTGGCAATATCTGTTTAAAGAAAAATAAAGTTAGTATTTCGAGACCACTGAACCTTTGTCAGAAACGTTCTGCTGTGTGTCTCCAGCACCCTTTGTCTTTGTTTCCGCTTTCCATTAATTGCAGTTCTTTGAGTTTATAATTCTACGATCTATTTGATAGACAAGAAACCAGATACATTTGAAGTTATAGTGACATTTTAACACTTTGTTTCTTTTTATAGAACAGAATTACTTTTGCTTTAGTTAAAAGAAGCATAAGACTTGCATTTACCACATGTAGTAACTTTCATGAGCTTGAAATGTATTTTTTAATTCATTTGTTGGGCATAGGCATTGCTGCTGGACCAGCACTTATTGTCCATCCCTAGCTGCCTTTGAGAAGGTGATGGTGAGCTGCCTTCTTAAAACGTCTTGAACATTGCTTTAGTCCATGTGCTGTAGGTTGATCCACAATGCTGTTAGGGAGGAAATTCCAGGATTTTTACCCAGTGTCAGTGAAGGAGGTTGTCAGGTTGGTGAGTGGCTTGGAGAGGAATTTGTAGATAGTGAAGTTTCCATATATCACTTCTAGATGGAAGTGATCATGGGTTTAGAAGGTGTTGTCAAAAGATCTTCGGTGAATTTCTGCAGTGCATCTTGTAAAAGTTACATAGTGCTGTACTGAGCATTGGTAGTGAGGTAATAGATGCTTGTGGATGTGGTGCTAATCAAGTGGACTGCTTTGTCCCAGATGGTGTCAAACTTCTTGAGTGTTATTGGACCTGCATCCAAGCAAGTCAGGAGTATTTCACCATAATCCTAACTTGTGCCTTGTATATCATGGACAGGCTTTGAGGATTCAGGAGGTGAGTTACTCGCAGAGACTTGTATTCTTTACTCAGAGAGTAGTAAGGGCGTGGAATACCCTGCCTGCAAAAATAGTAGACTCGCCCACTTTAAGGGCATTTAAATGGTCATTGGATAAACATATGGATGATAATGGAATAGTTTAGGTTAGATGGGCTTCAGATTGGTTTCACAGGTCGGCGCAACATCGAGGGCCGAAGGGCCTGTACTGCGCTGTAATGTTCTATGTTCTATGTTCTATGTTCCTAGCCTGTGACTCGCTTGTAGCTAATGTGTTTATGTGCTGAGCCCAGTTGCATTTCTGGTCAATGGTAACCCCAAGGATGTTGATTGTGGGTGATGGTAACACCATTGAATGTCAAGGGGAGGAGGTTAGATTGCCTGTTATTGTAGACGATAATTGCCTGTTAGTTGTGTGATGCAAATGTTACTTGCCACTTCTCATCTAAAGCCTGGATATTGTCCTGTTCTTGATGCATTTGAATATGGACTGCTTAGTTGCAAATTATTGCACAATTGGTGAACATCCCCACTTTGGACCTTATGATGGAGGGAAAGTCATTAATGAAGCAGCTGAAAATGGTCAGGCCTAGGACACTACCCTGAGGATCTCTTGCAGAGATGTCCTGGAGCTGAGATCACTGACCTCCAACAACTACAACCATCTTCCTATGTGCCAGGTATGGTTCCGTCGAACAGAGAGTTTGGTACCTGAGTTCCATTTATTACAGTTTTGCTAGGGCTCCTTAATGCCTAACTTTATTGACTGTGGCCTTGATGTCAAGGGCTATCACTCTCACCTCACCTCTAGGATTTAGCTCTTTTGTCCAGGTTTGAACCAAGGAGGTCAGGACTTGAGAGGTCTTGGCAGAACCCAAACTAGGTGTCAGTGAGCCAGTGTTGCTGAGCAGGTACTGCTTGATAGCACTGTTGATGGCACCTTCCATCACTCTGTTAATAATCAAGAGTAGACTGATAGGATGTTAATTGGCCCAGTTGGATTTTTGCAATTTTCCACATTGTTGGGTAAATGCCAGTGTTGTAACTGTACTGGAAGAGCTTGGCAAGGGGAGTGGCAAGTTCTGGAGCACAAGTTATCAGTACTATTGCTGAAATGTTGTCACAGTCCATATCCTTTGCAATATCCAGTGCCTCCAATTGTTACATAGAATCATAGAATCCCTACAGCTATTTGGCCCATTGAGTCCACATCAAACCTCTGAAGAGCATCCCACCGCCCTGCACAATCCCTGCATTTTCCCACGGCTAATCCACTTTGCATGCACATCCCTGGACACCAAGGGCAATTTTAACATGACTAATTCCACCTAACCTGCACGTCATTGGACTGTGAGAGGAAACTGGAGCACCTGGTGGAAACCCACACAGACACGGAAAGAGTCTGCAAACTCCTCACAGACAGTCGCCCAAGAGTGGAATCAAATCTGGGTCCCTGCCATGTGGAGTGTATTGAATTGGCTGAAGACTGACACTGGGACCATTGAAGGAGGCCAATTGGATCATCCACTTGGCACTTCTGGTTGAAGATTGCTGCGAATGCTTCAGCCTTGTGTTTTGCACTGATGTATTGGACTGTTGCATTATTGAGGATGGCAATATTTGTGGGGTCTCCTCTGATGAGTTGTTTAATTGTCCACCGCCATTCATGACTGGATGTGGCAAGACTGCAGAGCTTAGATCTCATGTGTTTGTTGTAGGATCGCTTAGCTCTGTCTATCACTTGCTGCTCGCTCTATTTGGCATGCAAGTAGTTCTGTTTGGTAGCTTCACCAGGTTGACAACTCATTTTCAACTCCCCCTCCCATTCCTCAGACGACATGTCCATCCTGGGCCTCCTGCAGTGCCACAACGATGCCACCCGAAGGTTGCAGGAACAGCAACTCATATTCCGCTTGGGAACCCTGCAGCCCAATGGTATTAACGTGGATTTCACAAGTTTCAAAATCTCCCCTTCCCCTACCGCATCCTAAAACCAGTCCAGCTCGTCCCTGCCTCCCTAACCTGTTCTTCCTCCCACCTATCCCCTCCTCCCACCTCAAGCCGCACCTCCATCTCCTACCGACTAACCTCATCCCGCCCCCTTGACCTGTCCGTCCTCCCTGGACTGACCTATCCCCTCCCTAACTCCCCACTCACCTTTACTGGCCCCATCCCTGCCTCTTTGACCTGTTTGTTTCCTCTCCACCTATCCTCTCCTGTATCCATCTTCTATCCGCCTCCCACTCTCTCCCTATTTATTTCAGAACCCCCTTCCCCTCTCCCTTTTCTGATGAAGGGTCAAGGCCTGAAACGTCAGCCTCTCTGCTCCTATGATGCTGCTTGACCTGCTGTGTTCATCCAGCCCTGCACCTTCTCATTTTTAGGTATGCCTGGTTCTGCTCCTTCCATGCTCTTCTGCAGTCTTCATTGAACCAGGATTGATCCTCTGGCTTGATGGTAATGGTTGAGTGGGGGATATGCTGGCCCATAAATTCAAGATTGTACTGGAGTGCCTCATGAATGCCCAGTCTTGAGTTGCTAGATCTGTTCAAAGTCTGTCCCAAAATGTCTCAAAATGCTTTACAACCATTGAAGTACTTTTTTGAAGTGTAATTCCTGTTTTAAATGTAGGAAGCACAAATGTATTTTACTTCTTTATATGTTTTTCAATCATTGTATATGTGATGGAACTGATTGTTATGATTTACTAAACAACAACACAAATTTAAATAGCACATTTCATGTAGAGAAGCATCCCAAAGCACTTCATAAGTATATTATCAGACAAATTCAGTACTGAGCCTTAAAGGAAAGAGGGTTAGGAAAGTAAACAGATGAAGACACAGATGTGAATAGCATCATAGAATCATAGGAATGATACAGCACAGCAGTGGTTCATTTTATCCATGCCGATCCAAAGACACCCAGATGCCCTTTCTAATCTCATCTGCCGGTGGCCCATAGCCTTGCAGTTTATAGTTTAAGATGCAGATCCAGGCATTTTTGAAAATAGAGTTTCGGGTCTCTGCCTCCAACACCAACTCAGGCAGCATATTCCAGACCCTCACCACCCTCTGTGTAAAAAACAGCTTTTCTCACGTCCCCTCTAATCCTTCTACCAGTTAGTTTGAATTAATGACTCCTGGTTTTTGAATTTTCTCCCAAGGGAAACACTTTCATCTTATCAATTTTATCTCTACCTCTCACAATTTTGTACATTTCAATCATGTCATCCCTCAGCTTTCTCTGTCCCAAGGAAAACAACTCCAACTTCTTCAATCTCTTTCATACCTACAATTCACCAGCCTTGGCAACATTCAAGTAAATATTCTTTGCACCCTCTCCAGGGCAATTACAGTTTTCCTATAATGTGAGGACCAGAACTGCACAAATACTCTAGTTGTGGCCTCGCCAGTGTCTTCTAAGGTTCACCATTATATCCCTATTTTTGTATTCTATAACTCTGCCAATGAAGGACTGCAATTCCATATGCCTTCTTTACAACCTTATCTAACTGCACTGCTACCTTTAGAGACCTGTGCTCTTGCATCCCAAGATCTTTCACTTCATCTACCCCTCTTCGTATATTCCTGTTAATTGTGTATTCCTTTTTACTGTTTGACCTCCCTAAATGCATTACCTCACACTTATCAGAGTTGAACATCATCTGCCACTTTCGTACCCACTCCACCAGCACACCTTTATCATTTCGGAGCTTACAGCTATCCTCTACACTCTCCACCACACGGCCAATTTTTGTGTCATCTACAAATTTCCCAATTGTTTGCCCCCCCAAATTCAAGGCCAAATTGTTAATGTGTAATGAGAGAGGGGAAGAAATTGGAAGCACAAGAGGTCAGAATCCTTGGAAGTTACAGAGTTAAGGAAGTGCAGGGCTGTGGATGATTTTGAACCCATAGTTGAAAGTATTACATGTCTGAGCATTGGTAGGTTGGGAACCCATGAAGTCAGTGAGCGCAGCGTTAGCAAGCCATCATTGATATCTTCTCTGATCTCAGCAGCCCATAAGCTGCTGAAGCCCTTAACAATGCTTTAGTCATTTCAGATTTGACTATTCCAATGCTTTCTTGACCAAACTGTCATCTTTTATCCACAATTAACTTGAGCTTATCCAAAACTTTGATTCCTTTATTCTCTAACTTCTGCGTGTCATCATTGTGCTGGAAACTTTCATTATGCTTTCTTCTAAAATACATTCTTACCCTAGTAGATCAATTGGCACTTTCTAGAGGTGCTATAGCTATCATTTCTTTGATCAATGTGATATCATGAAATGATCACTGTGATAAGTTTTGGCCTTTTTGCAGGACTGCATGGAGAAATCCACCTTGGAATGTCTTTTTGGGAAATGCAATGTGTTCAGTAGTCAAGTTCTTATCTTCCTTGGTTTCACAGATCTGCACCTATTCCTTGCAAAACTACCTTATTATCATTTCAATCTAGCTCCTATTCTGCTCACAGTTTCAAAACATTCATCATAAAAGACAACAATGTCTTACTCTAACTGTGCAGTGCATCAGTTTGATTTGTTCTCCTTGACTACACTGAGTTGTTTAATATGATTGTGCTTTTTCATCCTATGGCTCCTATTCATTGCTCAGCTATATTGGACTGCATCTTCTGGTTCGGATCGTGTACATGGCTTTTCTCCTAACTGTTGTAACATAGCTAATACATCCCTAACTTTGAGATAGTAAGAAATGCTGATGCTGGAGTCTGAGATAACACAGTGTGGACCTGGAGGAACACAACAAGCCAGGCAGCATCAGAGGAGCAGGAAAACTGATGTTACAGGTCGGGACCCTTCTTCGGAAAAGTGTTCAGAAAAACATCCCTAACGTTGGTTTCTCTTCCAGCCTGCTTCACCACCTCAGAAGATTTTCTTTCCTTTTCCTATCCTTGCCTGTTCTTCAGCTACGTACGGTCTCTTGGTGACCAAAGGTTCAGCTTTCATAGATATAACATGTAGCTCCGTGCTTCCACCAATTACTTTGGCCACAACTGTTTTCATCTTGAGTCTTAGGACAATACATGTAAACAACAGAATCGCATCCAGATCTATTTGTTGAACTAGAGAATGCAATTTGTTGGGATCTTTATTGATTCAGAACTGAGTTTCAAAACTCACATTTATTGATCAGCAAGATGGCATATTAGGCACACTTATATTCATCAGCCCTGCTGAGATGCTTATTTACACTAGTCAGCTCTAGACCCTTCATAATGCTCCCAGCTGGCTTCCTATCTTGGATTTGATGTTGACTCCAATTTATATAAATTATATCCGGCTGCATCCTGTCCCAGGTTAGATATAACAAATCTACCATCCCTACCTTGCTCATTAACATTGGTTTACTGTCCCAATTTAATTCAACTTTCTTTTCTTTAAATTCTTCACCCACTTCATTTCACCCCACCACTAAAAGCACTTTGAGCAATACATTTCTTTCCCCATGCTTCACTTTTTGCTAACCCTGCAACCTTAGGAAATGCATCAATCCATGTGCTGTCGCTATCAGTGATGCCACAGTAACTGTCAGCATCGATGAACATTGGCTGCCTTCTGATCTCTACCCTACTCCCAACACCTTGCCACCTCACTCGCTGCCTGTTGTCAACCTTCTTGCTGCTCAAAACAGCACTTTGGTGTCCATTCTTGACCACCTTGCTTATGGCTATAATCTTGATCCCTTTCTATCTTGCCAGTGGCATGCAAGATAGAGAAAGGGGCAGTGAAAAGAATCAGGAATGAGGCATGTTCCAGTGAAAAGAGTCATACTGGACTCAAAATGTTATCTCTCTTTCTCTCTCCATAAATGTTGCCAGATTTTCTGAGTTCCTCCAGAATTCTCTGTGTTTGTTGTTAACAACAATTAATTCATTCTTCAACCAAAAAAGAGTTTCTACATTTCAGAGTGTCTTAGTGACTTAGTAGAATGTTAATTATGATCCATAAAATTAGGAAATCTTAAATTTGAAGCCAGAAGTCTTTTGTTTAGAATACAATACAAGCCATTTTTCAGGCTTTTGTACAGAGTGGTTTCCTGCCTGTATAAAGAAATACTTTGAGCTCCTAGCATTTTTCATTAGGAACAAAATGGCTAAATAAATGCAGGTGCAAAGGGAAAGCTACTTGTACATTGGTCGTTTTCACTCTAGTATGAGTCTGGGAAGGCTGCATCTGCTTGCGATTTGAAGAAATGGCACACAACATATCCTCTGTAAAGGCCTTCTTGTAGTATTGAACACTTCCCCAAGTCTGCAGTATAATAATGCGGCACCTATCTTCCTGGAGAAACTAATGTTTTTGTTAGTTTATAGTGAGGTGCTATAACAATGCTATTGTGTCAATCATTGTAAAATTTGTAACTCGTTATCTCTGAATGATGGAGCCTACCTTATGATAAGCCATCTGTTAACATTGTCAGTGTTATGAGGGACCTACAGCTTGTTCACGCTTTCAATATTTCCTCCTTCAAAAGGATGGAACGAATATCACCTCAAGTAGTTGCTCTCATCTTTTGGATGTGAGTGTCAGTTTAGTAGTTTTGTGTGACCTTAAGACACTCCTTTTGTGTCAGTTGCTGAATAGGAAAGCCACAGACACAATGCTTTAAAAGAAGAAAGGACTTGGATTTGTATTGTGCCTTTCACATCCACATGGCATTCCAAAGTACTTCACAGTTTACAAATTACTTTTAAAATCCTGACCAATTTATGGGTATAGCATAAGTTGATCAGCAGAAACAAAATATGTTGTAAAAACAACATTTTTGACAGTTGCTCTTATTAACTGCACACTAAGTAAATGTATTCAAATTTCACTGCTCAAACATACACGAGGAAATACTATGACATTAACACAAGTTTTAAGGAGGGAATTGTGAAACCAAACTCCACATTCTGTTCCACTGGGGAAACTGACTGAATAAATGATCAGATCCATTTGAGCAATTAAAGAATGTAGTAACATATCAGCAAGAAATAATGCATTTTTTTATACGTGCCCTTGAGAATGCTGCAGACTCCAATATTTCTATCATTTACACATCTGAAACAATGTTGCAGTATATTTACAAGTCTCCCCATGACATATGTATTCTGTAATTGAGAAGCCAGACAGGCTACCTGCTTGTAAATACCTGCAAATGGTTCTGCAACAACTGCAGAAGGTGTATGTAAATAATCCTAAGGGATTTTACCTTTGGTTTTTCCTTTCCTATCTGGGAAAATGTACGGTTTCCATCAATTGCAATACCTGGGGGAAATTAGAGTTCATAAGTTGTGTGCTTCTATTACAAATGTGGGATTTAATGTTTTAACAAAGATCTGTAGCTTGGGTTGCGTTTGGAATTGTCAGTTGGTTTGCCGAGCTGACTAGTTTTCATGCAAACATTTCGTCTCCCATCTAGGTGACATCATCAGTGCTGTCTAGCCTCCGTTGAAGCGCTGTTGTTCTGTCCTGCATTGAATTTATATGGGATAGTCTGTCATGGTGGGCAGTCTCGTTTCCGATTTTGTACCATAGTAAATTGTAGATGGGGTCTATTTCAACATGTTTGTGTATTGCATCAATGATTGAAAACCAGGCCTTCAGGAATTCTCATGCTTGTCTTTGTTTTGCTTGTCCTAGTACTATAACTTTGTCCCAGATAAATTGATGTCCTTCTATGTCGGAGTGTATTGAAATGAGGGAAAGTTGGTTGTGCCGTTTTGCTACAAGTTGGTGTTTCTGTATCCTGGTGACAAGATTCCCGCCTGTCTGTCCTATGTAGCATTTCTCGTGGTTGCTGCATGGTATTTTGCATATCAGGTTTGTCCTGCTCATTGTGTGTATGGGGTCTTTCGTCTTTGAGAGTAACTAGCGAAGTGTGGCTGTTGGTTTGTGGGCTATCCTTATTCCAAGAGGTCGTAGGAGTCTTGTAGTCAGTTTTGATGTGTTTCTAATATAGGGTAGGGTGACCAGTGAGTTGGGGCAGTGGTTTTCAACCACCAATGTGATAAACAAACATGTGGAAATAGTAACTGAAAGAACTGCGGATGCTGTAAGTCAGGAACAAGAATAGAAGTTGCTGAAAAAGCTCAGCAGGTCTTGCAGCATCTGTGAAGAAAAAAAATCAGAGTTAATGTTTCGGGACTGGTAACCCTTCCTCAAAACAGGTACAAAACCAGAAACAAGATTGCCCACCATGACAGAGAAAATCGTTTTTAGTGTGCTTGAGGAGCCGCAGAGAAAACCGTTTTTGAAGAAGGGTCCTGACCCGAAACATCAACTTTCCTGCTCCTCTGATGCTGCCTGGCCTGCTGTGCTCCTCCAGCTCCACACTGTGTTATCTCTGACTCCAGCATCAGCAGTTCTTACTATATCTGAGTGAGTTATAACCCCACTGTGAAGCCTCTTCTAGGGATGCCTACCTTGAAGAAGTTATCCTCCTCCCTCCAGAAAGACCTCAATGGATCTCTCTCCTACTGTAACCCTCTGGTAATCTCTTCAGCCATTTCTGAAGAAGGGTCCCAACCCGAAAAGTCAACTTTCCTGCTCCTCTGATGCTGCCTGGCCTGCTGTGTTTCTCGAGCTCCACATTGTGTTATCTCTGACTCCAGCATCGGCAGTTCTTTCTATCTCTGCCCACCATGACATACTGGACCATATAAATTCAGAGCGAGACAGAACAACAGCGCTTCAACATAGGCTAGGCAGCACTGACAATGTCACCTAGAAGGGAGATGAAACGTTTGCATGAAAACCAGTCAGCTCAATGAACTAACCAACAATTCCAAAATGTGGGAACAAAAACAAAGTTGCTGGAAAAGCCCAGCAGGTCTGGCAGCATCAGTGAAGAATAAAAAACAGAGTTAACGTTTCGGGTCCAGTGACCCTTCCTCAGAACTGATGGTGGCTGGGAAAACGTTACCATCAGTTCTGAGGAAGGGTCACCGGACCTGAAATATTAACTCTGCTTTTTCCTTCACAAATGCTGCCAGACCTGCTGGGCTTTTCCAGCAACTTTGTTTTTGTTCCTGATTTACAGCATCCGCTGTTCTTTTGGTTTTTATCCAAAATGTGAGATATTGGTGTTCCAATTTAATCTGCAGTACCACTTGAATTTTATCACAAAGTCAGTATTTCAAACAATATTCCCAACAGTTCAAAATTAACTGTCAATTGCTTTCCAGTGCCATTTTAGGGAATTATGGTGATCCTACCTGCAATCTTTAATACAATGAGGAAAAGGGAAGTAATACAACAAATTGATTTCGTGGTGCCCCGAAGTTACTTGGAGTGTAAGATTGGTTGCAGCATCATAAAACAGCAGCTACCCCTCAGTACCATGCACCAATTTAGGCACATTAATGTACCACTTGAGAGAAAGGTGATACCATACCATCAGGACCTTATTGACAGTGCACAGGTACCCTGCTCAAGTCAGAGCTCAGCATTTAACTGTGGTGTTCTCCCAGCAATGGGGATTGGGGAATTGGGCACTGACATCTTCTCTCAGTCACCCTAGTAAGGGAATGTGGAGATATGCTGGCACAATAATGTGACATGTTTTTAATGCTTTTTTTTCCCCAAAGCTGCAGGGAGATTTCCTACATTTTGAGTACTCCTAAGGTCACCTGCTCCTTAGTGTCCACCATTCGTACCTTCAAGGGGTTTCCAGAAGCAGCTTCTTAATAGCTGCCTCCAGAAAGTTTGTGACCAACATGGAAGAAGATTAACATGCAGTTGAGCCAGTTCTAGGATATGATCAAACTGGGAAATTTCAATCCAAATCTCCCCAAAAGCATTGGCTAAAATCAAGTACTAAGAGGAAAATTGTTTGTAAGAAATTTTATCCAACTTTTCAATGGGACTGCGGAAAGGCATAAAAGGGTAATACAGTTTTTCTGATCTTTAATCTTCTATTTGGAAGGAATCATTGTACCACAGTTCACACAAGTGGTGTACATTGATTATTGGCGGTCTTGGGCCCACTGTTCTTGATGATGTTTGCAAATAAAACTTACATCAACGTGCTAGATGCGTCCTGGCAAGTAATTAAGGTAAACAGCTGCAAATGTTCATGGAACGCGTTACAAAATAGGAATAATTGTAAGTTTTGAGAAGCACATCCCAATTCTGCTGTGGCATTATTACAGCAAAGGTCAATGCCACCAGGCACGGGCACAGGCAAAGATGAGACTGAGGATGTTTCATATTTCATCCATGAATTTCCCTATCAAGGGCTGTTATGAATGATAAACTGGTCCAAAAATCTCAATTTCATTATTTAGAACTTGGAAGTTGTGAGTCTGTGACACAGCTGAACCCTGTTCAGAATCCAATGCACAGCTGAAAATTTCAGTAACAATGATGCTGACGGGGCTTTAGGAGGAGAGTGAATGTGCCTATTGTACAACAAGGAAAGCAGATGGGGCATGATAAACCCTCCTATCCCTCAGTGTCTCATTTAAATTGTGTCAAAGTTAGGAAAAATATTGTCAAATGCTTTGTGAAGATCTAAATTAAAACAAGCTGGTCTGAGGCCACTTACAGAAAACCCTTGTGACTGCTAAGCTAATGATGTCATAATCCCCTCATGTATTACGACTGAAAGGAAAATTCCACTCATGTCAGTCCCTTTTGGTAATTGAATGATGTCATTAAGTCTTTTTATTTGAGCTTGTCACATCTGGGATGTCATAATTGGCAACACAATAATGTACATCAATCTGCTAGAAATGATCTTTTGTGGGTCTGCAATTTGAACTTTTTCTTGTTGGTGAAACTTAACTTGAAGACCATTATTGTACTCTTTATAATGACTATTTAATGACAGTCCTAGAAATTAACAGACAATTCATCTTTGAATTTGTAAAAAGATTCTACAAGGTGTATTTTGTTAGCACACAGAATATTTAAAAGTTCCAGAATAATTATGTGAATTTTTTTGTACTTTTGGTCAGTTTTTGTATTGGTATAAAGGTAATGCACAATCTATACAATCTACAGATTGGGTGGAGAAATCAGGTAAAAATATGCTAATATCTTTACATTTGAGTCAACCACTTAGTTGAATGAAAATCTCCACTTCCATCTGATGTATGATGTTGGTTGACAGTAGAGCATGATGCTGCACCTAAACTTTTCTCCTCCATTGCAAGGAATTATTTAGAAGGAAGAGGATTCATTCTGAAATTGATAGCAGAAAACATTTTGCTTGCCCTTTCAAACTGTTTAGATTCACACAGCTCCTGCTTCTGTAAAACTCACTGTGAAACTTCTTCACCTACTTGTAGCTGGCAAACAAAGGAGGCTGAACTTGTTCCAAATGGCTGGGAGATGTCATGCTTTCATGTAGATATCTGATGGACCAGTTGTTTATGTTTTTTTTGAGTTTCTAACATGAAAGGCGAGATCTAGCAGAATTTTTAGTTATTCTTGAAGTGTTAATTGACTTTATTGCAACCAAGACATCATCTATAGGAGGAAAAACAAAGTAAAAAACTTGACTAGCTTCTGACCTGGTATGGTACTTATATTCTGCCAGTCCGAGGAAGTTGAATAATTGTGAAACAAATTTGCAGTTAACAGCTGTGCCAAACATCATGATACTACAGGCAATCACTGCACATAAGTATCTTATTAGAAAAATGTTCAGTGCATAATATTAATAGTAATTTTGGAGGGAGAACAGTGCAGCTGGAAATATAGTATTCTGCACTCTCAAGTATGTAAATTATCTAATTGGATGCAATCTTTCCATTTGTGGTAGCATTAATTAGTATGTTAGTGTTAGCATAGTTTTACAGAATTTGAGAAACATACAGTCTACTCTGACGTTGTAGTGTTATATTGAGCAGATGCCACATTTTTGGAAGTGCAATGAGTTGGATGAAACAAAGATTTTGTCTGTCTATTCAGGTGGAGGTAAACAACTCAATGCCAATATTTGAAGATAGGTTTTCTGGTAATCTGGTCGACACTTCTACTCAAGTCAATAATAGAATGTGTGATCACTTATTAATGTGATCATTTATCATATTAGTTGTGAAACCATGTGTGTACATTGAATGTCATGCTTGTCTGCAGGTTAATTGTACAAATCCAGATCACATCGGCAACTGCCATGCACTATAGTAAATGATAATCTGATTTCTGTCCATTTTGTAGAGGTCTGACTGTTGGAGACAGAATAGATCAAAGTTATGACCACTGAAGTATATTACTTTTCGTATTTGTGCCAAATCCATGGCAGATGCAGTATTAAATGGATAAATGTAAAGTTATGCACTTCAGTGTGAAAAACAGAAAGGCAGTCATACTTAAAGGGCAATATATTCGAAAATGTGGATGTACAAAGGGATCTTGGTGTCCTTCTACACTAGTCTGGGTGTCCTTGTACACTGGTTAACAAAAGTAAATAGGCAGGTGCAATAATCTATTAGGAAAGTAGTGATATATTAGCCTTCATGGAGCTGAGTTCAGAAGGAGGGATGTCTTACTGAGTAATACAGAAACTTGGTGAGAAGGGTGTGGAGTGTTGTGTGTGAAATAACTCCACACAGGCCGGCATCCCAGCACAAAGTCACCCTTTATTAACATGTGCACAGTACTTGACATTGGTCTGGCTTCCTCAGAGCCAGCTCTCAAAGTGAACACTCCTGTTTATATCTGTCAGCCAGACCTCCCTGATTGGACCAGGTTAACAGCCCCAATCCAGGAACTCATATTCTTTGAGGAACCCTCTGGCTGACTTCATTACAATCTTTGGAGTGTGCTGTTTTGATCTCCCTATACAAGAAAGAATATACTTGCCATAGAGGGAATGCAGTGAAGTTACACCAGGTGATACTGGGGATAGCAAGATGGTCATAGGTTGAGAGATTAGCTTGACTAGGCCTTAATTCACTAGAGTTTGGAAAAATAAGAGGGAATTTTTTGAAACATATGAAATTCTAACAAGGCCACTCAAAGTAGATACAGAGAGGATGTTTCCCCTGACTGGGCATCTGGAACAAGGGCTCACAGCCTCAGGATACAAGGTAGACCATTTAAGACTGAGTTGAGTAGACCCAGAGGGTGGTCAACCTGTGGAATTTGGTGCCAGAAAGCTATGGAGGCCAGTACCTGAGTATATTCAAGAAACATATTGATAAATCTTCGATATTAAAGACATCACTGGATGTGGAGAGAAAGCGGGAAAGTGGCATTGAGATAGAAGACCAGTCATGATCATATTTAGTGGTGGAGAAGACTCCAAAGGTTGAATGGCTTTTTCCTGCTCCTAGTTTTCATTTTCTAATTTTCTATGATCTTTCTGAAAGAGTTACGTTCAGTAATATGCAACTCAGACTTCAATGCATGCCCAACATTCAGTGTTTACTGCTTACAAGACGATAAAAGATACACAATTCTCAAAGTGCTGAAGTTATAACATAAGCAGAGATAAACCAGAGGGTTAGGGTGGAGCAGGATTTTAATACAGCGGTCAAGGAAAATTTTCCCCACAGAATGAAAATCCAACACAACTTCAAGCAACCTGATTTATCAGTACTCATTCATTCATGCTCTGATGAATACAATACTTTTTTTTACTGCTGCCAAAATCATGTTAAATGTGCAACAGTTTATGCAGAGGGAGAAAAATGCATTCCAAATCAGACAGACTTTATTTACTTTTAGTGGTGTTATTGTACAGTAACATCAAAGTGACTTAAATTCTTTGTGCAGCATGCTATTATTAAATGCTTTAGGCATGTGCTGATAGAGGATGATAATAATTAACTTGCTGAAGAGTGTTGCCAGTGGAAAGAAGCTCAATAAAAGAGGTACTGAGTGAAACTGTGTTCAGTACTGACCAACATCCTCGGTTAGTCTTGTTTAAGATATTCAATAGTTCAAAACCATCATCAAAACTTTGAGCAAATTGGATTATTTGTGTAAAGATGTACATAGAATGGAGAAATGTTCAGGGATGGGTATCTTCCACCGGATGGTGACTTCTATGCTATAAGAGTCCAGTATATGATACAGGAAATGGACTTCACTTGGCTGATGGGAACTTGAAAGCAGAAGGATTTTCTTCCCTGGAAGTCTGAAAAATCAGGTTTATCTATGAATAAATAGACAAAGTCTTTGATAAAGTAAGTAATGGCCATGAACATATTTGCCTAAATAGCAAAGTACTTAGACATGTCATTGTTCTGTACACCTGTTGAAATCAATCTGGCAGGCACTATAAAAGCAGAATTGAAGGAATTTCTTTACTGAGTCAATGAAAGAGCATTTTCTAAAGGATAGTGACTTACTGTACAGGCTGCTTGGTACTGTGCTATAGGCCTGCACTGAAGCAGCCAAGGGCACTTTTAAAAACACTGTACCTGAAATAGTGCCTTTGTTCTCTCTCAAAGAAGGCATTAGAGACCAGTGAACCGTTTCAGCAGTTTCAAAGCATTAATCAAATATGACATGCCAAATTCTATCACTACAGCAGCCCACCCACTACATGGCTGTGGCTCGTGGGGTTTCAGAAAGCAAAGGAGTTTAATATTAATAACTTTTTGAAGCATTCTTCACATAAAGTTAAGATGTTAAACATGAAGCTGGTTTAGTATGAGACCAGACTAGAGTTTTTAAGAGTCTTCTAAAGCATTACAGTCAGAAACTCAGTTTGAGGTTTAGCACCAAACTAGCACTATCACCTGTACATTTTTAAGGGTAAAATACAATTTTGTTCCAGCAGCAACTTGATCATTCCATGGTCTTGCTTTAGGGCACCTAAGACAGTCTTTTCATTGTTAGACCTGACACTTATCTCTTTGCTAAAGCATAGAATTTAAATCAGATGTTTCTTGAAGGACTGAGAGACAAAAAAGATGTTTTATGTGAAAATGAACATTAGCTGTATTGGGTGCATACAGATAACAACAACTGGCATTATATAATGCCTTTACTGTAGTGAAATTTCATAAGGTGTATTACAGGAATGTTTCAAAACAAAGTTTGACACAATATACATATTAGGACATATGGACAATTTTTTTTATTCTTTGATGGAATGTGAGCATCGCTGGCTGACCAACATATCTTGCCCATCCCTAGTTGCCCTTGACAAGGTAGTAGTAAGGTGTCTTCTTGAACTGTAGTCCATGTGCTGTAGGTAGACCCACAATGCCATTGGGAAGGGAATTCTGGGCATTTTGACCCAGTGACAACAAAGAAACAGTGATATAATTCCAAGCCAAGATAGTGAGTGGTTTGGAGGGGAACTTACAAGTGGTGGTATTACCATGTATCTGCTGCCCTTGTCCTTCTAGGTGGAGGTGGTCGTAGATTTGCAAGGTGCTATCTAAGGATCTTTGGCAAATTTCCGCAGTGCAGCTTGTAGATAGTATGTACCGCTATGCTACTACTGAGTGTCAGTGGTGGAGGGAGTGCATGTTGGTGGATGTGGTGGCAATCCAGCAGGCTATTTTATCCTGGGTGGTTCTTGAGTGTTGTTGGAGCTGTACTGATCTAGAGAAGTGGGAAGTATTCCATCATACTCCTGATTTGTGTCTTGTAGATGATGGACAGGAGGTGAGTTACTTGCCGCAATATTACTAGCTTCTGACCTAGTGTTGTATTCACTATCTTTATGTGGTGAGTCAAGTTGAGTATCTGGACAACGGTAACCCCAGGATGTTGATAGTTGGGATTTTAGTGATGGTAATGCTATTGATTGTCAAGGGCTGGTGGTTGGATTGTGTCTTGGATTGTCATTGCCTGGCATTTGTGTAATGTTTCTTGCCACTGTCTAGTTTTGGCACTAGCCCCCAGATGTTAGTAAGGAAGACTTTACAGGGTTGACGGGGCTGTTTTTGCCATTGTCATTTCTGGTACCTAGGTCAATGCCAGGTGGTCCATCGGTTTCATTCCTTTGTTGAGACTTCATAGCAATTGATACAGCTGAGTAGCTTGCTTGGCCATTTCAGACAGCAGTTGAGAGTCACATGTAGATCAGATCAGATAGGATGGCAGTTTCCCTCCCTGAAGGGCATCAGTGAACCAAATGGGTTTTTCCAACAATTGGCAGTGGGTTCATAGTCATTATTAGATTCTTAATTCCAGATGTTTTATTGAATTCAAATTCCAGCAACTGCCATAGTAGGATTTGAACCCAGGTCCCAGGTTTCTTAGCTGAGTTTTGGGTTAATGGTCAAACAATGATACCACCAGGCCATCACCTCCCAACCTGGTCAAGGACTAATGCTTTAAGAGCACCTTAAATGAGGAAAGGGAATCAGGAAGATGGAAAACATTAAGATAGAGCTTAGGATCTAGGCTGCTGAAGGTGCAGCCACCAGTGCTGGAGTGATAAAAATCAGAAATACTTAAAAGGCCAGAATTAATAGAATGCAGATGTCTAGAAGGGCTGTAGCAAATTATAAGAACATGATGAGATCATGATGTGAGATGGATTTGAAAACTAGAATGACAACTTCAAAACTGTTTAATCAGGAGCCAGCATGTGCCAATGAGCCTGGGGCTGGTGAGTGAACTGAATTTGGTGTGAATCAGGAGACAGACACCAGAGTTTTGTATAACCACATGCTCACAGACGGTCGAAATTTGGAAGGTGAGTAAGCCAAGGCATTTTTATAGACAAGTATAGAGATGACAAAGGCATGGATGATCTGAGATGAGAATGGATTCAGGCATTGTTATGGATGTCTGAATAGGTGGATATAAGAACAACTACTAAAAAGAAAAGGAGATTTACAATGCAGTGCCTGTTTCTAATGCATTCATTTGATGCAGTTTGTTCTCATGTAACCTATCAAATTAACAGCCCTGTTAATTAGCATTGACTTCTGGACAACTTGTCAGTAGTTCAAAGTGTTGTGTCAAGAAGGAAATAAGTAAAGGATTGCATGACATTCTGCCATAATTTGGTGGAATGGAAAAAACAGAAGTTTCTTTATCCAAACTGTTCTTACAGAAAATCATTCAGACAAACAGCAGCAAATGGAAAGTGGTTTGTTTTACTTATTACATCAACAACACTTAAAATTGTATATGAGAAATAGTAGTAAGAACTTTAGCACAGGGATCTGATTAATTTGCATGTTCTGGAAGAACAAACTTTTAACTTCTGGCATCACACCTAATGCTGCCCTGCTTACTGTTAATAATCCTCAGTACTAACCAAACAGTATAGCATGTAATCCACATGGACGGAAAAAACATGTTGTGGTTCATGTAACTGCATGTCACCTTGTGTTTTGAGCACAAATCACTGCAAAGCACAAGTTTCAACAATGTTACGTTGATAAATGTATGGAAACATCGGTAAGCAATACTGGAAGGGGCTTTACTGGCTACAGAAATTGTCTTTCTTTTGCCTTAATGAGTCTATCAGCAATTTTTAGTGATGCTTCGACAAGACTTTCTCTGGTGTAGACTGTTCATTTAACACACAATACAAGATCTAGCCATATCATCGAGCACTTACCTGACTGATCTGCTTTCTTTTAATTATGTTTTTTTTTTAGAAAAGTCATTTCTTTAACTAAACATAATCACATTTGCCACAGTGAGTGTGATTACACCTGCAGGACTCAAAATTGGGTCTTGTACAGTGGGAGTTTTGCACTTTACCTTACAAAAGACACTCCAGATTTGGCACTTGACTATCAAAACACTCTCCTGGCAGGCTCTGATCTTTAAATCTCCATGAACTTGAGCTTATCCAAAGCTCTGTAGCCCATGTCTAAACTTGCATCAAGAAGCTTTCACCCACCATATTGGCTCTAGTTGAGCAATAATACGGTTTTAAAATTCACACCTTTTATCTCAAATCCATCCATAATCTTGCACTGCCTTATCACCATAATCTTCATCAACCCTTAAAAAACCTGAATTAGCTGCACTCCTCCAATTTTGACCTCTTGTACATGCCCCATTTCTGTTTCTTCAGCTATTTCAATTGTGCCTTCAGCTGCTGAGATTCGAAGTTCCATAATCCTATCCCAAAACTTATTCACCTCTCATCCTCTGTGTTTCTTTAAGATGCTCCTTAACCCTTTTTTGGCTTAATTTTCAATCATTTGAACATATGGTTCCATGTCATTTGTTACTTCTTGAGAAGTTGCTTGGGACATTTTAAAATAATAAGGTGCTAGAAAAATTCAAGTTGTTGTTGTTGTTGTCCCATAACATGTTTTACTGTAATAAAATAAATAACTTGCACCAAAAAATGTATGAGAGCAATAATTTTGACTTTATGCATTAGTCTTTTTCATTGTGATCGAATCATCTGGCCTATTCTAACGTTGTATAGTAGCATTTGTCCCAGTGAGACACTAGTGGCTATTCCTCCCCTGATGAAGAAGCATAGAAAAATGGGCACAAACAGAAAAAGTGGCAAAGTGGCAAGGACAGGAAGAATATGAAGGATCCCCATTCAGAAACGTTGGAGATAACAAAGATCCTGAGGAGAACCTCCTTTGGGATGCTAGGACTTGCAATGCACCCAGTCCTGATGAAGGATTTCAGCCCAAAACATTGACTTCCCCGCTCCTTGGATGCTGTCCGACCTGCTGTGCTTTTTCAACTTCACGTTTATTGACTCTAGCTTGAGCATCCGCAGTCCCTACTGTCTCCATGCACACAAAACACCCCAGCTCCAAGCAACTGGGAGCAGCGATGCTCTTGACTATGACTCAAGTGGAACAGCTGCACTCCCAGATTTTTAGCCTGATGCCAAAACTGATTTCCCAGCTGCATGTCTCTTTCAATGACACTCAGATGAGATAGTGCCCTCAGGGGAAACAGGACATCCATCTCTGCCATGCGAGAGTACAGCAGTTCACTGACACCACAGCAATGCAGGAGCTTATCCAGCAACGGGAAAAGGCTTAGACCTTGGGACGTTCGGACACTTGGAGCATTTATCGAAATCTAAACATCGGTTTAACGATTTCAAGTAACAAGGAACAAAACATTAAAGCTAATCCATGATGAACAGCTGGTGAACATGGAAGCTCAACTGTTCACTCGGACAAATGTGAGGTGATGCATTTTGGAATGTCAAATATAGGTGGAAATTATACAGTGAATGGTAGATCCCTTAGGAGTATTGATATGCAGAGGGATCTGTGTGTGCAGGTTCACAAATCACTGAAGGTGGCAGCACAAGTAGATAAGGTCATAAAAAAGGCTTATGGCATGCTTGCCTTCATTGGAAAGGGCATTGAGTATAAGGATAGAAAAGTTATGTTTCAGCTTTATAGAACTTTAGTTAGGCCACACTTGGAATATTGTGTACAGTTCTGGTCACCACACTACCAGAAGGATGTGGATGCTTTGGAGAGTGTACAGAAAAGGTTTACCAGGATGTTGCCTGGTATGGGATTTTAGCTATGAAGAAAAGTTGGATAGACTGGGTTTGTTTTCACTGGAATGCAGGAGGTTGAGGTGACCTGATAGAAGTTTAAAAGATTGTGAATGGCATGGATAGAGTGCAAAGTATGAGGCTTTATCCCAGGATGGAGGGGTCAATTACTAGGGGACACAGATTGAAGGTGCGAGGGGGGAAAGTTTAAAAGAGAGGTGCAAGGCAAGTTTTTCACACAAAGGGTGGTGAGTGCCTGAAATGCATTGCCAGAGGAGGTGGTGGAAGCAGACACAATAACAGCATTCAAGAAGCACTTGGATGAATACATGAATAGGAAGAGAATAGAGGGATACAGATCCTGTAAGAGAAGACAGTTTTAGTATGGAAGGGCAAAATACGTCAGCCCAGGTTTGGAGTGCCAAAGGGCTTGTTCCTGTGCTGTACTGTTCTTTGTTCATTCTTTATTCTTTGTTCAAATCCTGCCCTTGTTTATCTTACCAAAATGCAACACTTAGAATTTATTCAAAGCAAACTCCATCTGCCACTCCTCAGCCCATTATCCCAATTGATCAAAATCCTTTTTTATTCTTAAATAACCTTCTTCACTGTCCACTGTACCATCTATTTTAGTGTCATCTGCAAACTTACTAATTTCCTAAATTCTCATCCAAATCGTTTATTTCAATTACAAACAACAGTGGACTCAACTCTGATCCCTGCAGAATACTGCTGGTCACAGGCCTCTGGTCCAAATAACAACTCTCCAACACCACTATCTGTCTCCTACCATCAAGCCAATTTTGTATCTAATTGACAAGCTCTCCCTGAATCCCATGTGATCTAACTTTACTAACCAGTCTATTATGGAGAACCTTGTAAAAGGCTTTACTAAAGTCCATGCAGTCAACGTCTTCTGCTCTGCCTTCATCTATCTTTTTGGGCACATCCTCAAAAAACTGAATCAAATTTGTGAGATACAGTTTTCCATGCACAAAGCCAAGCTGACCATCCCTAATCAGTCCTTGCCTCTCCAAATGCATGTAAATTGTATCTCTCAGAATCCCTTCTAATAACTTACCCACCCACCAATGATGTCAGACTCACTGATCTATAGTTCCTAGGTTTCCCTTTACAGCCTTTCTTAAATAAAGGCACAACATTAGCTCCCCTCCAGTCCTCTGGCACCTCACCTGTGTCTGTAAATGATACAAATATCTCTACTAGGGGCCTCACAATTTCTTCCCTAGCTTCCCACAACATCCTAATGGTGAAATTGGTCAGGTCCCGGAGACCTTAATTGACCAAAACCTGATCATGTTGTTTGATCCCAGCCAATGGAGTTTACTGGTAAACAACTCCCAAATGTTTATACCAAGTTGTGAACAGCCACATACTGTACTCCATTTAAGGTAATGGTGGTGCCAGCATGTCTAGAGACCAACATGTCACTTGTCTTATTTGGTCAATACAGGAAACTGCAGGCTCTGGCTGCAGTTTTAACCAAGGTCAGAGTTTATGCTAACTTGACCAAAATTTCCAACATGCTTGATTGTAGCTCTTAACCAACCTGTTGCCCATAATGGTCAGGGGCAGTGGTGTATGTCAAAATTTTTCAGGAAGGATTCACCCAGGTGAGGCAGAAACTGTGCCTATGGGAGCACCACTCCATTTCCACTGTAGGCAAAAAAGCTGGTCTTCAGGTATGAGGTGCTTTTGGTGGTGTAGGTATGGCTCATTCCCCAAGCCTGTGTAACAGCAGTTGCTGGAGCCATTCTCTAAATCACCAAAGGTCAAAGTTGGATCATGTTTGCAGGATCGCCATGTTCCAATCTCTGAATAATGAAGAAATAATGTACCCAACATGGGCCACATCCTGATGGCCATCTAAGTTTGTGGCTGCATCAAGCTGTTTGGCATGCAAGCATCAAGTATCACTTCGTGCTGAGATTCTACCTGTCAACTTATGGAAGGATGGCTCTGGCCATGTCATCATGGAACGCTCCAGGTAGTTGGACCAAACCATATCACCATATCAAAGTTTGTACGGAAAAATAACTTTGACCATAAATTTATCAAGCAGTGGTCAGCATGTAACATATTCAAGGCTCTGTTAATTCTTAAGAAGGTCAAGCTTGCTGCCTGGCTCTATGAGCAGACTGTCAAAAGGATTTGGCAGAATGCCTCATCACCAGAACTTTCCAAATAGTGCTAAGATGTAGCTTGCCTGGTAGTGAGAAGGCACTATTCATCAGTTCTTCCATGCATGCCTAGATTTTCTGAACTACTTTATACTGCCCTCAAGATTGCTGCAGTGGTGAAGAGACAGTCACACACATCCTTCTTGAATGTGCCTTTGCAAACATTTTCAGGAGAGAGATGTGGTGAGTTTTGTTGAGGTTTGTCCCGAACAGCTCCTGTGCACTCTGTGGTCTATGGCCTGTTCCCTATGATGTACATTGAGACAAATGTTAATTGTGCCAGGAGGACCATCAATTGAGTGAAAGATGCTTTTTTGTCTGTTTGAAACTTGTTGGTCTTCTAGAACAAAGATTTGACCTCGACCAAGTGTTACAGACTGGAACATTCCAATATCTGAGGTATGCACTAAAGCTTGGGTAGCCTTCATCAGGGTGCAGTGCACATTTTTGTCCATGGTCTAAGGTCTTACTTCTATGATATATTGAAAATCTATTAACTTACAAACCCTCTCATGAGTTGTAGATATTTTCTAATCAACCTATTCAGAAATGTTATGACATGCCTTTGGAGCAGGGACTTGAACCTAGGCCTCACAGCTCAATGGTAGGGACTCTATCACTGCACCACAAGAGCCCTCCGCAGAAGTTGTATTTGAATGTAAATTGTCTTTTGTCATATTTAGTTTGATGTCCCAAGTTTTGCATTTGGATTGAGGCACCTAAAAGTGCAAATGCTCAAATTAAAAATGCAAAACTTTTAATGTATTTTCTGCAACGTCAAGGACTTTCCACGTGTGAACAACTGGTGATTTGGTGATACGATACCAGCCTCTATGGAATTATTTCTACCCACCCGAACTGTTTGGTGATGTACTTATGGATAATTTATGAATAAAATGTATTCTTACAAAGAAGTGTAACTCAACACAGATACAGGCCAATCAGCCTATTTCATTTCTGTTGCCATTTGTGCTCCATACGATAACTCAATCTATCATATTCAATTTAACCCTATCATCATATCTTTTGTATTAATTTCTTCTTCGTGTGCTAATTAAACGTTACCTTAAATCCATCAATACCATTTACATTAACTACTCCTTGAGATATCATATTTCATTTTTTAACAATGCATTGGGTGAAGACTTTGTTACCTGAATTCCCTTTTGGGTTTATTCGTTCTGTCTGGTTTCACTAAAAGTGGAAATTTCTTCAATATATCTTTTCTATTAAATCTATTCGTTATCTTAAAGAGCTACAGCAGGCTAACTCTCAGGCTAACCATTCCTAGGGAAAAGTACCCCAACTTGTTTAGCCTTTCCTGATAAGTTTAACCTCTCAAGTCAAGGAACATATGGACAGGAGTAGACTCTGTGGCCTTACTGCACACCTTTGCCCTGTGTCTTATAACACCCATAGTTAACAAAATCAGTATTAAAAGTAACCACTAATTTGGAATTAATTCCAATTTGTGCAAGTGTTCTAAACTGCAACATTGTGCTTGTAGAAATGTGTCCTAATTTCACTCCTGAGAGGTCTGATATCATCTTTGTGAATCCTTTCTGGACCTCTTCTAAAGACTGTATATTCTTTTTATAGGACAGAGAACTGAAAGGTGCACATAATTCAAATCTGACCTAACTTTGGCTTGATACAAGTTTAACATAACTTCTCTTTTTTCCAAATTTTTCCCTCTAGAAATGAATCCATCAGTACATGCTTTGGTTTACTTATAGACTTCTTAGCCTGTGTTGCTACTTTGAGTATCTGTACTTCTGGATTGCTTTCATTCAAATCCCGATTATCTGAGCAGTATATGTCTTCCTTTTTCCCTGTTCAAAATACACCAATTTACAATTAGTATTAAAATTTATTAGCCAAGTATATATGCATTCTGTAAACTTATTAATGTCTTCTGTACTTTTTACACAGTTTACTTATATTAACCAGGCATTACAATCTGATGTTCTCTGCAAATTTTGAAATTGAAATGAGATTGGAAATTTACTTTGTGCACCCCTGGCAGGTGTGAATTTCCATGTCTCAGCCTCAAATATGGCTCCAATACTGCATTCACACAGCTTTTATATTATCTAACAGTGAGGAGGATAGGAGGCTTTTCAAATGATGAACTGCATGACTGTTTAATGCAAATAATTCATGATGGCTCATTGGTTAGCACTGCTACCTCACAGCACCAGGGACCTGGTTTCAATTCCACCCTTGGGCAACTGTCTGTGTGGAGTTTGCATGTTCTCCTTGTGTCTGTGTGAGTTTCTACCAGATGCTCCGGTTCTCTCCCACAGTCCAAAGATGTGCAAGTTAGATGGATTGACCATGCTAAATTACCAGTAGTGTTGAGGTTAGGTGCATTAGCCAATGGAAATGCAAGATTATAGGGACAGGATAGGGGGATGGGTCTGAGTGGGATGGTCTTTGGAAGGTCTGTGTGGACCTGTTGGGCCACAGGTCTGTTTCCGCATTGTATAGATTCTAACTCTACTGAGTTTCTGCTTTTGCTTCAAGAGTGTTTAGTCCAAATAAACTGAAGAAATGCGGGATGTTGGAGATCTGAAACAACAACAGAAATTGCTGAAGAAACTTAACAAGTCTGGTAGCACTTGTGACGACAAAGCAGATTTGACATTTCGAGTCCAGTCACTCTTAATGCATGCTGGCTTAAAGTCATAAGTGTGGTTATCGCATCTGATTTACAGCATTTATTTCCTTGTTGTAATTTATTTACAAATATGAGATGCATTGATTCAGGTATAATTAATGTTGGATGCACTTAACAAATCTCTATCATGTGAGTTATTTTTCAATCAAGAAGAACATAACAATTAGAAATAGCAGTCAGTCATTCAGTCATTTGAGAGATAGTAGGAACTGCAGATGCTGGAGAATCTGAGGTAACAAGGTGTAGAGCT
>NC_063332.1:140275388-140321306 GCF_021869965.1 Rhincodon typus | reverse complement strand
TTTCTGAAGAAGGGTCTAGGACCGAAACGTCAGCCTTCCTGCTCCACTGATGCTGCTTGGCCTGCTGTGTTCATCCAGCTCTACACCTTGTTATCTCTTTATTCAGTCATTTGACTCTGCTCTGCCATTCAATAAGATCATCCCTGATCTGATTGTGGTCACAACTCCACATACCTGCTCAGCCCCCCACTGCCACCACTACCAACCCCTCCACCCCCACCCCACTTAATGTAGACTTCCTTATAGATCAGAAATCTGTCTAACTAAGTCTTGAATGTGACAGCTTGTAAGTCATACTGAAATCAGTGATTATGCATGAAGAAAGCAATGTGAAGTGCACAGAGGCTGGCAGCAACTAAGTAAATGTAAAATGAGTGACAACTAAGAAAGCAAGTTGAAAGCTATTAGATGCATGTGTGTTCCTGTGCGCAAGGTGACCTGGCAGAAGCATGCAAATTGAAGTTATCCCTCAGTGGCAAAGCAGAGTAGAAGAGCTGATACGTAGTTTAATGGCAGACATGATGTTGTGGTGAGGTTGCTGGTTTGACAATGCTGTCATGCATGGTCAAAGGGTGGAGGAAAATGGTGGCCAAGGAACATGCAAAGACATTGTGGGAAAGACAGAGTTGAGTGAAGGCCATGACAAGCAATTGGTTAGCTGCAGCTGTCAGGTATGTGCTCTAACTTAATGTCAGGAATTTGTACCATGTAGTGCCTCAGGGAAGAAGCTGAGACTTGGAAATACCTTATAATAAAGCAAGATGGGGAAATAATAAGATGCAATCTCATGGAAATAAGGTACGACTGCTCAACAGAGGGATTCTCATTTACCATTTAAGGCTAAAGGGGAAAATTGCAGAACTCTTTCTTGATGTCAGACGTTTTTAAATTTTCTTCATATTTTCCCAGCATTATCACAATCGTTCATGCCACTGCAGTGAATTTCAAAATCTGCCCTATGAGCTCTTGTGTTGTAATGTTTTATGTGACATCTTGGAATGGCATAGTGGCTCTGTGGTTAACACTGCTGCCAAACAGCACCAGAACCCCAGGTTTGATCCCAGCCTCGGGCAACTGTCTGCAAGTGAGGTGAATCAGCCAGTGTAGATATTGGGTTATGTGATACAGTGGGGGGCTGAGTCTGGATGCTCTCAAGGGATGGTGTGGATTCCATGGGCTGAATGGCCTCCTTCTGCACTATAGGGATTCTATGATCTTATTGAGTTCTTTTTGGAAATCCAAGTACATTACACATACTGATTCCCTTATACCCACTGCCCTTAGTGCATCCTCAAAGAACTCTAATAAATTTGTAAACGTGATTTCTATCTCACAAAACTATGTTTACCCTGCCAGATTGTATTCTCATTTTCTAGATGTCTTGCTAATATATTGTCAACCATGAATTCTAGCAAATTAGATTAACTGGCCTATAGTTTCCTGCTTTCTATCTCTGTCTTAATTGAGTCATTCATAATTTGACGTTACGCTGTTCAGCTTCTTCATGCATTTCAGTGCTGAATTACTGAACCTGTAAGGTTACAGACCTGAGTTCACTTTCCACTATTGTCACAGTATAAAGTGTAGTATTATACTGTGTTTAATTTGTTCAGATACGGAATACTATTATCTGTGCCTGTCTAAACTTAGACAGACACTCACTTTTTCAGGGAATCTGAATAATAAATTGTATTACTTCTACATGGAAGTTACAGAAGATGCACTCCACGTGAAGAGAAATTAAAATAAAATTTTACTGCTTCATTGGTTTGTGGACTTTCTGCTTGGTGCTTACAAATGTAAACAGTTCTGCTTTTTGAAGAAGTGAAGAGAGCAGCATTTCTAACTGTCACCTGTCCAGAGTTGGACAAAATCAGAAGTCACACAACATGAGGTTATAGTCCAACAGGGTTATTTGAAATCACATGCTTTCGGAGGCTGCTTCTTCATCAGGTGAAGTCCAGAGTTGTGTTGAGCAATCTATTGTTTGTTTGGGAACAGTCTTCATGACTGTAAACCAGGAAGCGCGAAAATTCAATGCAAAATAAAATCAGGTGTCACTTCACCATCACTTGTTTGTTGCTACTGTCCAACACATTTTCCAATGCCCTATGTTTCATTGGTTTTCTGCCAGTGTCGTTTGTTGATCTTGCAGTGTTTAAAATGAAGCCATCACTTGCCAGGAAGTAGAGTAACAGATGCAGGGAGCTCATGATGCTGCATTTAAATTTTCAGTAATTAAGCAAAGAGCTGGAAAATAATCAGGGATTCAAAATGTTGCAAGACAGAGAATCTGTGTAAGGGTAGTTCAATTTAGTTGAATGATAAGGAGAAGATGGTGGCATAGTGGTAATGTCACTGGGCTATTTAGTCAGAGGCCCAGTACTATGCTTTGTGAAAATACATGAAAATTACACAAAGACAGCTAATAAATCTGGAAGCTAGTCTCAGTAATTGTGGGCATAGTTTTTGTAATTCGGCTGTTGGATCCACAAATGGCTAAGTGACAGTAAGCAGAATGTGATGGTTGAGGGATGTTTTTCCGACTGAAAGTCAATGTTCAGTGGGGTCCCACAGTTGCCAATGTTTGGATACCAGTTGTGCGGTTCATATAAATGAATTAGATTTGAATGTAGGAATGCTGTTCAGTAAGTTCACAGGCGATACAGAAATTGGTGGGGTGATAAATAATGAGCCTGAGACTACTAGAGGATACAGACAAGCTGGTCAGATGAACTGATCAATGGCAAATGGAATTCAATCCAGATAAATGTGAAGTGATGGCACTTGAAGAAGACAAACAAGGCAAAGGAATACATGATGAATGGTAGGATCATGGGAACACAGAGAATCAGGGGGACTTTGACATGCATTTACGCTGGTCCCTGATGGTATTAGCTCTGGTGGATAACGTGGCTAAGAAAGCATATGGTATACTTGTCTACATTAGCCAAGGTATAGAACTTAAGAGCAGGGATGTTATGCTGGAACTGTATCAAAGATTGGTTAGGCCACAGCTGGAGTAATGTTTGCAGTTCTGGAATCCACATGATAGGAGAGATGTGGTTGCACTGGAGATGGTGCAGAGGAGATTTACCGGGATGTTGCCTGAGCTGGAGAATTTCTGTTATGAAGAGAGATTGGACAGACTGAGGTTGTTTTCCATAGAGCAACGGAGTTTGAGAGAGGAAATGATTGAGATTTATAAAATTAGGAGGGGCATAGTTAGGATTGAAAGCAAGAAACATTTCTTATTGATGGGGAGGAGTTTCAATGACCAGGGGTATAGATTGAAGTTTTGAGGAAATGTGAGGGAAACATTTTCAAACAGAGGGTGGTTCGAATCTGGAAATCACTGCCTGTTAGGGTGATAACATTTTTAAAAAAATTAAATATGCACTTGCAGTGCCATGACATATAAGTCTATGGGCCAAGTGATGGAAAATGGGCCATTAGAATGGTTAGGTGGTCGTTTTTGATCAACATGGACACGATGGGCTGAAGGATCTTTTTCTGTGCTGTAGATCTCGAAGACACTATTAAAAATTCCTCTGGTTTACTAACATCCTTTAGGGAAGAAAATTTGCAATCCTTACCTGGTATGGCCTACATGTGACTCCAGACTTACTACAATATGGTTGACTCTTAAGTGCCCCTTTTGACAATGTCAATAAATCTACTCGGTTCAAAGGCAGTTGTGGATGGGTGGCAAATTCTAGGCTTGCTATAACTCCAGGGAATTATAAAAAATATACATGCTGTGGTTAAAACAAAGAGCAAATTTTCATTTCATGGCTCGCTTAATAAGCTGATGGGGTGCAGTGCTTCCTCATTAGAAAATCCACTTTATTTCACTTTTTTGGGGGTGATCGTTAGCAAGATCAGCATTTATTATGTATACTTAATTTGCATTAAGAAGGTGTTGGTGACCATCCTCATCAGTTGATACAGTGCACCTGTTGTAGATACATGATATTAAGTTAAGCAAAATCCAGGATTCTGGTTCAAGTAAAGTGATGGAATGGCAAAATATTTCCAAGTCAGGATGGTGTGGACTCAGAATGAAATTTGCAGTGGCATCTTCTGCTCTTAATCTTCAAAATGGTGGCAGTCATAGATTTGGAATTATGTTACAGAAGGACCTTATTGACTTGGTGCAATGCATCTTGAGGATGGTATACACCATTGCCACTGTGCATCTGTGTTGACAGAAGTGAATATTTAAGGTTGTGGATGGGGTGCCAATCAAATAGGCTGCTTTGTCCTAGTTGGAGCTTCTTGAATGCTATTGGCTTGAGTGTTGTCAGAGCTACACTTATCCAGAGTGCAAATAAGTACAGTAGAAGGTATTCTTTCACGCTCTGGATTTTCCCTTATAGATGGTGAGAAGGCTTTGGGGAGTCAAAAGGTGGGCATTGCTGAGGAATTCCCAGCCTCTGACCTGCTATTATAGATATCATTTTCTGTGGCTGATCTAGTTAAGTTTCTTGCCAATCATGATCTCCAGAATAATTATGGTAATTTAGGTTAATATCAAGAGGAATTAGTTAGATATTGTCTTGTTGAAGACGGCCATTACCTGGCACTTTCTGTGGTGTAATTGTTACTTGCTATTTATCAGTTCAAGTTTGAATAGAACAAAGAACAAAGAAAATTACAGCACAGGAACAGGCACTTTGGCCCTCCAAGCCTGCACCGACATGCTGCCCGTCACAACTAAAACCTCCTACCCTTCCTCCCTACCTATTCCCATCCTATTCATGTATTCATCAAGATGCCCTTTAAAAGTCACTGTCTTATCTGCTTCCAATACCTCCACCAGCAGCAGGTTCCAGGCACCCTCTGTGTAAAAACCTGCCTTGTACATCACCTTTAAACCTTGCCCCTCGCACCTTAAACCTATGCCCCCTAATAACTGCCTCTTCCACCCTGGGAAAAAGCTTCTAACTGTCCAGTCTGTCCATGCCCTTCATAATCTTGTAGACCTCTATTAAGTCTCCCCTCAACCTCTGTCATTCCAGTGAGAACAACCCAAGTTTCTCCAACCTCTCCTCATAGCTAATGCCCTCCATACCAGGCAACATGCTGATAAATCTTTTCTGTACCCTGTCCAAAGCCACCACATCCTTCTGGTAGTGTGGCAACCAGAAATGAACACAATATTCCAAATGCGGCCTAACTAAGGTTCTATAAAGCTGCAACATTACTTGCCAATTTTTAAACTCTATGCCCCAGCCAATGAAGGCGAGCATGCCATGTGTTGTCCATTCTTTGCTATATATGAACCTGCAGTGTCTAAGATGTTGAAAATGGACACTGAAGATTGCACATTGATATCCCAAACTGACATTCTGATGGTGGGCGTAATTGATTAACTGATGATGATTGAGCCACAAGCACCACCCTGATGAACTCCTTAACATTATCATTCAGATAGGCTATAGCTGTACTCTAGAGCTTTGGCAGGACTGTTCATGGTAGGATCACAGAGCTCTCTGTATTACGTGCTGCCTATGTTGTTTAGCATGTATGTAGTCCTGTGTTGTAGTTTCACTATGTTTGTCACTTTATTTTGAAGTATGTTTTGAGCTTTGCCTGTCAAGGTTTCCTACACTAGTGAACGCCTAATTAATCCATTGGCTTGACATTTGTGGTAGACTGAGGAATATATTAGATCATGAGGTTATAGATTATGGTGAAATATAATTCTGCTGCTTTTAATAGTTAACAGTGCCTTATGTACCATAAATGTTGATATATTGCAAACCTTTTGAAGCCTCAAAAAATTAGTCCAAAAACAGGGGTGGATGTATACATCAACTATGAATGTGAACTGCTGGTGTGGGTGCTGACAATTTTGAAATGTCTTCGGTGTCCAATGCAAAGATTGGGCTTTTTGAAATATCTTAAACTCCTGTGTATCTTTGCAACGCAACCTGAATCACCGTTTGATTCGTTACGTCCCATTATAAGGTGCATGTAAGTAAAACACGCATTTGTGCGGTGAAAAGGTGAGGCTTACTACAAGTGTGAGTGTAACAGTACATAATTGAAAATAGACGTTGAAGTGTATGCTGAGTATATGCAAAACTGTGATTTTTGGAGCTGGACAAATGAGTTATTTTATACACTGGTTGATTTAGATGCCACGATATACACCAGACTGTACGCAGTCTATCCTATTTTGCAAAGTAATATTTCCATAAAATATAATGGAGGGTGCTGTCATTGTGAAGGTAAATCTTTGTCACCTCAAGAACTGTACAGTGTTCACTTGTACTGATATTATTAAGGCCATATGCTTCTGTTACAGGTAGATTATGAAATTATATTGTTGGGTCAAAATCCCTTGCAACAGCATTGTCACTGTACTTATTGCCATGAACTGCAGTGATTCAAGAGGCAGTTTGCCAACACTTTTGAAGGAGCAGTTAAGGACAGGCAATACATGCTGGCCCTGCCAGCAATGCCTATATCTGTGAGTGAATAAATTGAAAAATAGATTGGTGAGGAAGCTATAAAGTGGGTTCTTTCCCTCATATTGCTTCTCTTACCACATGTCACAGTGTTAGTCTGGCAGATTTATCTTTAATGGCTTGGTGTAGCACTTGCTCCGGTTGCAGGGAAAAGTGCCGGGGGTGATGGGGCTGGTGGGGAGTGTGGAGCGGACAAGGGAGGCACGGAGAGAGTGGTCCCTCCAGAAAGCAGATAAGGGTGAGGAGGAAAAAATGTCTTTGGTAGTGGGGTCAGATTGCAGATGGCGGAAGTGTCGGTGGATGATGCGTTGGATTCGGAGGTTGGTGGGGTGGTACGTGAGGACGAGGGGGATTCTGTTTTCGTTGTTATTGTGGGTAGGGGGTGTGAGGGATGAGTTGGGGGAAATGCGAGAGACACGGTCGAGGGCATTTTCGACCATTGTGGAGGGGAAGTTGCGGTCCTTGAAAAACGAGGACATCTGGGATGTCCGGGAGTGGAATGCCTCATCTCGGGAGCATATGCGGCGGAGGCGAAGGAATTGGGAATAGGGGATGGCCTTTTTGCAGGAAGCTGGGTGAGAGGAGGTGTATTCTAGGTAGCTGTGTGAGTCGTTAGGCTTGAAATGGATATCGGTTTCCAGGTGGATGCCAGAGATGGAGATAGAGAGGTCCAGGAAGGAGAGAGAGGTATCAGAGATGGTCCAGGTGAACTTAAGGTTGGAGTGGAAGCTGTTAGTGAAGTGGATGAACTGTTCGAGTTCCATGTGGGAGCACGAGGCGGCGCCGATACAGTCATTGATGTAACGGAGGAAGAGGTGGGGGATAGGGCCAGTGTAGCTTCGGAAGAGGGATTGTTCCACGTATCCTACAAAGAGGCAAGCATAGCTTGGGCCCATGCGGGTACCCATGGTCACCCCCTTTGTCTGTAGGAAGAGGGAGGAATTGAAAGAGAAGTTGTTGAGGGTGAGGACGAGTTCGGCTAAGCGGATGAGGGTGTCAGTGGAGGGGGACTGGTCGGGCCTGCGGGACAGAAAGAAGCGGAGGTTAGAGGCTGTGGGTGCGAGGTCACCTGAAGTGATGAGGTTGTGGGTGAAAGGGGGATCGCCTCAACCTCTCCACACCTCTCACCCACTCCAACCTCTCCCCCACAGAACGTGCAGCCCTCCACTCCCTCTGCTCCAATCCAAACCTCACCATAAAACCCGCGGACAAGGGAGGCGCAGTTGTAGTATGGCGCACTGACCTCTACATCACCGAGACCAGACGCCAACTCTCCGACATCTCCTCCTACCGCCCCCTTGATCATGATCCCACCCCCGACCACCAAACCATCATCTCCCAAACCATCCACAACATCATCACTTCAGGTGATCTCCCACTAACCTCATCATTCCCCAACCCCGCACCGCCCGTTTCTATCTCTTTCCCAAAATCCACAAACCTGACTGCCCTGGTCGACCCATTGTCTCCGCCTGCTCCTGCCCCACCAAACTTATCTCCACCTATCCCGACTCCATTTTCTCCCCCTTGGTCCAGGAACTCCCTACCTACGTCCGTGACACCACCCACGCTCTCCACCTCCTCCAAAACTTCTGATTCCCTGGTCCCCAACACCTCGTTTTTACCATGGACGTCCAGTCCCTATACACCTGCGTTCCCCATGCAGATGGCCTAAAGGCCCTCCGCTTCTTCCTATCCCGCAGGCCCGACCAGTCCCCCTCCACTGACAACCTCATCCGCTTAGCCGAACTCATCCTCACCCTCAACAACTTCTCTTTCAATTCCTCCCACTTCCTACAGACAAAGAGGGTGGCCATGGGTACCTGCATGGGCCCAAGCTATGCCTGCCTCTTTGTAGGATAAGTGGAACAATCCCTCTTCCAAAGCTACACTGGCCCTATCCCCCACCTCTTCCTCTGTTACATTGATGACTGTATCGGCGCTGCCTCGTGCTCCCACGTTCCACTCCAACCTTAAGTTCACCTGGACCGTCTCTGATACCTCTCTCTCCTTCCTGGACCCCTCGAACATGTCTCTCGCATTTCCCGCAACTCATCCCTCACACCCCCTACCCGCAATAACAACCAAAACAGAATTCCCCTCGTCCTCACGTACCACCCCAACAACCTCTGAATCCAACGCATAATCCTCTGACGCTTCCGCCATCTGCAATCTGACCCCACTACCAAAGACATTTTACCCTCCCCACCCTTATCTGCTTTCTGGAGGGACCACGCTCTCCGTGACTCCCTTGTCCGCTCCACACTCCCCTCCAGCCCCACCACTCCTGGCACTTTTCCCTGCAACCGGAGCAAGTTCTACACCTGCCCCTACACCTCCCCCCACCACCCCCATCCCAGGCCCTAAGAAGACCTTCCACATCAAACAGATGTTCACCTGTACATCTGCTAATGTGGTATACTGTATCTGCTGTTCCTGTTGTGGTCTCCTCTACATCGGGGAAACCAAGCGGAGGCTTGGGGACCGGTTTGAGGAACACCTACGCTCAGTTTGCAACAAACAACTACACCTCCCAGTCACGAACCATTTCAACTCCCCCTGCCACTCCTTGTACGACATGCCCATCCTGGGCCTCCTGCATTGCCACAATGATGCCACGCGAAAGCTGCAGGAACAGCATCTCATATTTCGCTAGGGAACCCTGCAGCCCAAGGGTATCAATGTGGACTTCACAAGCTTCACAATCTCCCCTCCCCAACCACATCCTAAAATCAGCCCAGCTCATCCCCGCCTCCCTAACCATTCCTCCCACCTCAAGCCCCACCCCCATCTCCTACCCACTAACCTCATCCCGCCTCCTTGACCTGTCCATCCTCCCTGGACCGACCTATCCCCTCCCTAACTCCCCACCTACATTCACCTTTACTGGCTCCAACCCCGCCTCCTTGACCTGTCTGTCTCCTCTCCACCTATCTTCTCCTTTATCCATCTTCTATCCGCCTCCCCCTCTCTCCCTATTTATTTCAGAATCCCCTTCCCCTCCCCCATTTCTGAAGAAGGGTCTTGACCCGAAACATCAGCTTTCCTGCTCCTCTGATGCTGCTTGGCCTGCTGTGTTCATCCAGCTCTACACCCTGTTATCTCAGATTCTCCAGCATCGGCTGTTCCTACTATCTCTAAGATATTTCCATGCATAGTGAGTTGTACAATGTAGATTATAACGGAGCTAGACAAGTTGTATTATTATGAAATAGGGAAGTAATGATAATAAAGATTAGATACAATCAAGAAATAATGTCAAACAAGATCTGAACTCAAGTGGGGTTGTATTTGCTTCAGAAGTCAGGATTAACGTTGACAAAAACATAGGGGAATACAAAGGATAGCATTGTATTTAAGGAATATAAAAATACAAAACATAAAAACAGAAAATGTTGGAAATACATAGCAGCACCTGAAGAAAGAGAAGCAGGGGGTTAATGTTTTAGGTCATGACTTCTCATCAGCACTTGGCTGGAATATTTATATCCATCAACAATTAAAAAAAAAAGGACATATGATAGAACATAGAACTGTATAGCACAGGAACGGGCCCTTCAGCCCCTGATGTTGTGCCGAACATGATGCCAAATGAAATTAATCCTTTCTGCATGCCTTTGCTCCATATCCCTCTGTATTCCTTGCATATTCATGTGCTTTTCTAAAAGTCCCTTGAATGTCCTTATTGTATCTACTTCCACCACCACTC
This sequence comes from Rhincodon typus, assembly GCF_021869965.1. Lineage (NCBI taxonomy): Eukaryota > Metazoa > Chordata > Chondrichthyes > Orectolobiformes > Rhincodontidae > Rhincodon > Rhincodon typus. The sequence goes on along the minus strand of NC_063332.1, from coordinate 140,311,121 downwards.
CTGGCAGTGTGTTCCAGCCTCCTACCACTCTCTGTATAAAAAAAACTGCCCCTCACATCTCCTTTGAACTTCCCACTTCTAACTTTAAGTGCATGCCCCCCCAGTATTTGTCATTTAGTTCTGACTGCCAACCCTATCCATGCATCTCTTAATTTTATAAACTTCTGTCAAATCTCCATTCAGCCTCCGCTGCTGAAGATAAAACAACCCAAGTTTTTCTAGCCTCTCCTTGTAACTCACACTGCCTAATCCAGGCTGCATCCTAGTTAAAACTCTTCTGCACCCACTCCGAAGCTTCCATATCCTTCCTGTAAGGTAGTGACCAGAATTGAATACAATACTCTTAAGTGAGGCCTAATGAAAGTCTTATAAAGCTGCAGCATGACATCCTGATCCTTGTTCTCAATTCCTTGACCAATAAAGGCAAGTATGCCATAGACTTTCTTTACCACTCCATCTACTTGCATGGCCACTTTCAGGGAGCTATAGACTTGAACCCCAAGATCTTTCTGTGCATCAATGCTATTCAGAGTCCTGTCATTAACTGTATACTTTACCTTAACATTTGATCTCCCAAAGTGCAGCACCTCACAGTTACATGAATTAAACTCCATCTGCCATTTCTCTGCCCACATCTGCATCTGATCTATATTCCTCTGTATCCTTTGACAACTTTCTACATTATCCATAACTCCATCGATCTTTGTATCATATGCAAACTCACTCATCCACTTCTTTCTTGATCTCAAAATGCCCCAGCATAATAGCATGCTCCACACAAATCTCACTATCCTCCATATCCTTTCCCTACGTGAATACTGATGCAAACTACTCAAATAAGATCTCAACCACATCCTCTGCCTCTATGCACAAGTTCCCTCCTTTATCATTGAGTGGTCCTAACTTCTGCCTAGTTATCCTGTTGTTTTTGATTATGTATAGAATGCCTTGGGATTCTCTTTAACCCTCCTTGACAAGGTCGTTTCATGGTTCCTTCTTACTCTCCTAATTCCTTGCTTGCGTACTTTCCACTTTCCTTATATTCCTCACAGGCTCTGTCCGATTTTAGCTTCCTAAACCTTACATGTGATTCTATTTTCCTTTTGACTGAATTCATAACCTCCCCCATTATCCAAGGGTCCTTTACCTTGCCTTCCTTGTCCTTCCTCCTTACTGGAACATGCTGGCATGAACTCTCCCCAACAGGTCTTTAAACAGTTCCCACTTGTCAAATGTGGACTTGCCTGATAACAGCTCCTCCCAATTAACACTCGTTAGCGCCTGCCTAATACTGCCAAAATTTGCCCTCCCCCAATTTAGTACCTTTCCGCAAGGTCCTGACTTATCCTTGTTCATAGCTATCTTAAAACTTAAGAAGTTGTGATCACTGTTTCCAAAATGCTCTCCCACTGAAACGTCAGTGACCTGGCCAAGGTCGGTAGCCAATACCAGGTCTAGTATGGTTCCTCCACTAGTTGGACTATCCATATACTGTTTCAAGAAACCATCTTGGATGCATTTAACAAATTCCGCTTCGTCTAAGCCTCTTATTCTAAGGGAGTCCCAGTCAATACTGGGGAAGTTAAAGTCACCCACTGTGAAAACTCTGTTTGTGTTGCACCTTTCCATAATTTGCCTACATATTTGTTCCTCAATGTCTCGTTGGCTGTTTGGGGGACCTATAGTATAATCCGATCAGTGTGACTGCACTTATTTTATTTTTGAGCTCTACCCATATTGCCTCAGTGGATGAGCCCTCCAGCATAACCTCTGTGAGTGCAGATGTAACATTCTCCCCAGTTAGTGATGCAACTCCTCCAACAACTTTTACATTCCTCTCCATCTCACCAAAAACAACAAAACCCTGGAATGTTGAACAGCCAGTCCTGTCCCTCTGTCAACCAAGTCTCTGTAATGGCCACAAGATCATAGTCCTATGAACTGATCCAGGTTATAAGCTCATCAGCCTTATCTATAATACTCCTTGCATTAAAATAAACACACTGCAGCCCATTAGTACTATCGTGTTCATTTACCTGTCTCTGCTTGTCCTTTCTTTTTGATTTACTGGTTTAATATCTACCTTTCCCTTAATCTCTCCACTTGTTGACACTAATGAATACTTTCTTGAATTGCGCCAATAGCTGGGTATTTTATTAGATATATTTCAGAAAAATAGAAGAAAGCTCTTAAGCCTGAAGGAAAAGTTGCAAGGTCTTTCGGGATGTCAAACTGGAGTGCTCATCATGATATCGCCCACCCATTAACCTACCATGCAAACTCATCTAGTATCTACCATGGACAGAACTTAGGGCCCATGCAAAGATAAGAAAAAATGTTCTATTAAATAACAAGTTTATTACAGACGACATTGTATTGAGAAAAACACTCATTCACAAAACATCTTTACTATCTTTAAACTCCTTCACCTCAATATATCTTTAAAAAGAAAGCATTTAACTGAAGTGCAACGAGCATTGGAATTCATAGCCTGACACCAAAAAGTCTACAACCACTTGTAACTGTCAATAAATCTGTGAAATTGAAGACATCCCATGGTAAAAATGGATTTTTCCAGTCTGAAGTATTTAGTAATAGAAATTCTCAGGTGTGTGTCAACAGAGTGAAATAGAAAACATTTTTAAATTCATCAGACTTTGCTCAAATATTAAAAAGAGTTTTAAATACACTTACAGTCTTTGACAGGTCCCTTTGGCAGTCTTGGAAGTGCTTTGACAGTCCTAATGGGTTTATTTACTTCTTATATTAAAGCATGTCTACTTTTAACAATCCAAAAAGGTACCTCACCTCTCCCAAAGAGTGCCTTACTGACACCATAGGATAGCTTACTTCTCCTAAAAGTGTGTCAGGACCAAATCCAAAGAGCTACCTTACTGCTCCAGGGTACCTCAGCTATCCAGATGAGTTCACAAGGTACATACTAGCTCTTATTGGGTCTTATCTACACTCATAGAGTTTCAGACACTTTCTCATTGGATGCAGAAGTAGAGGCAGCTGATAATTTAAATGGCCACAAAAACACAAGTTGCTGGAAAAACTCAGCAGGTCTGACAGCATCTGTGAAGAAAAAAATCAGAGTTAATGTTTTGGGTCCAGTGACCTTTCCTAAGAACTGAGGAAGGGTCACTGGACCCGAAACGTTAACTATGACTTTTTCTTCACAGATGCTGTGAGATGGGCTGAGCTTTTCCAGCAACTTCTGTTTTTGTTCCTAACATACAGCATTCGCAGTTCTTTCGGTTTTTAATTTAAATGGCCGGCTGCCTTTAGTCTTGCTGTCAGGAATCCTGATTTGACTGCTTTCCTACCCCTGTAAAAATGGGAAGTGCTGGGTGTGATTTCCAACCACCTTTGTTATTTTCACCAGGGTAGCGAAGCTCCCTGCTCTGTTGAAAATCTGTGTTTTTAGAGTTACCAGTTCATGTCCATTTGATTGACAAGTAGAATCATTGATGTAGTAATTCCAATTTGTTAAGATAACAAAGAACACCACTATCTAGGCCTTAAAACAGGAATCATACTCAAACATTTCAAAAGCACATTCTCTCAAATCATTCAAAACCTCTCTTCCAGAATTCGAATTAATTTGTCAATGTGTTTATGGGCCTCAAAAGTCATTTTCAAAATTCAAGCGTAACACATCAAATAACAAAAAGGGCTAACTCCACTTTCCTGCCAATAAAGACAGGAAAGACTTACTACAAGAAAGAAAGGGAAGAGACACTGATCAGGAGAATGGAATTATATATTTTTTCCTTTATTATCCAGTATTTTTTCTAATTTTAATAACAGAACTTGATAAAGATGTATCATAAAGATCACCGGTTAGGGTTTCTGTTCAGTTGTGCTACTTTTTTCAGTGTTAGCTCAGATCAATACAAGGGAATCTCCAGAAGCAGGTAGAAATAGTGAGGGAGGGCAGCTGTAGTAGTCAAATGGACCCTTCCTGGAAAAAAGGGATTTTTTTGGGAGGCAGGCCTCAAGGGAAGAAGGAGCAAACAGACAAGTGATATCTGAACCTGATGTAAAGCAGAGGTTTCATTCCATGTGAATACTTCCTTGTTTAACCTTAACTTCCTTTCATGATTGTAATGATCCAATGGCAGTGGAATGAGGAATCCCTGCCTTGTGATCTTTCATTCATTTCAAATGTCATGTTACGTATTGCTGTAATCAGCAGGTTTCTACAGCACAGGTATCAAGTCATACCAGATGAGCTTGAAAGATACCTTGCTGAGATAGAGAGGATGATGGAGGAATTGAGGAAGGAGGAAGGAAGCAGTACTCCTGGTTGAATATTTTACTTGTCAATGAGTAGGAATATGGATGGATTCAGGGAAAGATCAGAAATATCTGATGATTCAGTGACTGAAGACTGGACTGAGGATGCACAGCTGGTCATAGTGTCCAGGGGCCTAGATGTGAGTGTTCATGTTGGAACATAGAACATTATGATGATTGTAAGTCCATAACATCTGTGCTAGAAAACCTGTTGTGAAATAATGGGAAGAGGTACAGATATTCAAAGAATCTGCAAGATTTTTGAGGTGATGCAAATGTTTTGGAGGACTGTAGTAGCCTTGACACAGCTACAGCAGAGCTTTCGTGAGTATAAACAAGCTGAAGGGGAAGACCTTGTTCCTGTGTTCCTGGAGGTGATAAAGTTGTTTGAATTCTTGGATCACTCCTTGAAATCAACCAGGGCCAGGACACTGAAGGACTGTCTAGCAGACGCCATAAGATATGGTAATGTCCAGATAGAGTTGAGGAGGCTTAATAGTAACAAACCTCAATTATTGTTCTTTAAGACATACCACAACGGCCATGAGGTGCAAGAACTCCATCCAGAGCAATGGCCTTCTCTTCTCCCGAGATGTTAAATCAGTTGGGCTTCTCACCGACAGCCAGCTGGTGCAGGCAATGTTCCCTCAGTTAAAGGCTCAGTCTTGTGTAGAGTGATAGGGATTTGCTCTGCAGCGAGTGTGAAATTTGGCAAGGTAGAAGTGTTGTGCTCAATGACATAGGAGCAGAGGTGACAACTGTTACTCAGCAGTTTTTCTGTGAATATCTTGTTGAGGAGTGTGAGCTGATTGATGTCTATTCCCTTATCTGGGTCTGGTTTGCAGGGATGAGGCATTCCCTATCATGGCCACACCAAGCTCTCCATATCTGTGCTCAATCACACTTTTCATAGTCTGTGGTTTTTGGCAGCCTATGACTCAACTGATACTCTAGTGGAAATTAGGACATTGAGAATATCACTGGTATTGGGGTAGAACATGTTAAGAGATATCTAGGTGTCCTTGTCAAAATATTCATTGTGACTGCCATGAGCAGAACTGTATAAGGTTGTTAGATAGGGTTTAGGTACTTTTGACCTTGTTCCGCACACTTGAAATAGATCACTCTGTATGGGAGCCAAAACTGTTCACGTAGCAGCAAATTGGGCTGACCTGTTATCTGTTCGTCATGTCAGCCTTCTCCAACTGAACGACATCAGGTCTTGCAATACTGTCATGTATCACATGTAGCAGAGGTCTCACTTGGTGTGAGTCTGGGAGCTGCCCTCCTCATTGTGGGAGAAAAGGGTAGGGTACACAAGCAAATCACTAATTTCAGCCACAATAATATTTACCTCTGATCAAGAATGCCCATGGGTGTCCTTAAACCTACCTCTTTCGTGGACAGTGGACTGACTGGAGGAACCATGGCTCATTTCACTTTAAAGATGAACATTGGTGAATTGGAGGAGGCCTGAGGAGCAGTGTGTTTTTATTCTCCCCAAGTATGTAGGCCTGTATGAGACAGTTTGTGGTAAAAATATTGATGGCATTTAATATTGTGACCTGGTAAGACTGTAATTAAAGATGACTATCCAGTAAAGATTACTTACCACCAATCCCATCCCATCACTGCAAGGAAGCCCAGGACTACCTGTAGCAGTCTTTGGAATGAGGTGTTATAAGAGTGTCATTAATTTCCTACGCCTACCTCATAGTCCTTGCGAAGAGAAAAAGATGGAAAGCTGAGGCTTTGTGCCAAATACTGCGTTGTCAGTGCAAAGGCTCATCAGGATCTCTATCTTGGATTGAGGAAGTATTACAAGTTCTCAAACAGACTTGATTTGGCCAACAGTTATAAACCAGTTACCCATTGCTGAGCAAACATTGAAAAGACAGCACTTTGAATAGGTAGCGGGGGACTTTATGAGTATATTAGAATACCATTAAGACTCTGTAAACACTTTCAAATGTGTGGTGGATAAAGCTTTTGCCAACCTTAATTTCCAGTCCCTACCTGTGTATTGGACACAATACTCATCTTCAGCTTAACATTCAAGGAGACCTTTGCAAGAAGAGATTTTGTCATAACCCCCTAGTTGCAGTTTAAATTTAATCTCAAAACAGAGAAGTACCAACCTGGACAAAAGTATGCTAACTTGGGCACTTCATTGCCAAGGAAGACATTACTGCTAATAAGAAATTCTGAGTGGTAGAGGAGTAACCCCAGCCTAAGACAGGAACAAAACTGCATGAGTTCCTTGGCCTAGTGAGTTAATATAGAAGGTTTGTGCAAGTTAGCTGACACATTCTATGATTTCTTAAGGAATTCAGAGAATGCTGAGGGAATGGTTGCGAAAGGATATATGAGACATGATACTTCATGGAGCATCAGAAGGAATTGTACTAGAGTATGTGAAGACTCTTTTAAGCAGAAGCTCATCTCCTCACCTATCCTTGGCTCCCCAGATTCCCAACTTACCTTTATACTGGAAACGAATACCAGTTTTTTTTTGGCGCAGGAGCAGTGCTATCACATACTCAACGACAGAAAAGAGTGGTTGTCGCTTATGACGGTCAGAATCTCAAACCTAATTCGAGGAAAATGAGGATTCGCTCATGGATGAAACCTGAACTGTTGGCTTTGAGGTAGGCTGTTTCTAAGAAGTTCAGGGACATTCTGATTAGTACTGAGATAGCGGAGGCTTGTGGACCGCGTTGTGGAACACCTACGCTCGGTTCACGACAAACGACTGCACCTCCCAGTCGCGAACCATTTCAACTCCACCTCCCACTCCTTGAATGACATGTCCATCCTGGGCCTCCTGCAGTGCTACAACGATGCTACCCGAAGGTTGCAGGAACAGCACCTCATATTTCGCTTGGGAACCCTGCAGCCCAATGGTATCAATGTGGACTTCACAAGCTTCAAAATCTCCCCTCCGCCAACCACATCCCAAAACCAGCCCAGCTTGTCCTTGCCTCCCTAACCTGTCCTTCCTCCCACCTATCCACTCCACCCACCTCAAGCCCCGCCCCCATCTCTTACCTACCAGCCTCATCCCACCTCCTTGCCTGTCCGTCCTCCCTGGACTGACCTATCTCCTCCCTAACTCCCCACCTACACTCACCTTTACTGGCTCCTGTCCTGTCTTTGACCTATCTGTCTCCTCTCCACCTATCTTCTCCTTTATCCATCTTCTAGCCACCTCCCCCTCTCTCCCTATTTATTTCAGAATTCTCTTCCTGTCCCCCCCCATTTCTGAAGAAGGGCCTAGACCCAAAACGTCCTGCTCCTCTGATGCTGCTTGGCCTGCTGTGTTCATCCAGCTCTACACCTTATTATCTCTGATTAGTACTGAGTTTGGAGTGTTTAACAACAACAACACCCTTAATTAGCCAAGGTTGAAGAGACCTAATGGACCACTGAACTTTCTCATTTTCAATTCCACCCGCCCCATCCAATCTGTCCAGATCAGACGTTCAAGAAAAACACACTGCCATTAATATGAACTTGCAAATTCCAGCCACCTGGGTGCATGTGAACCTGCCAATCACACAACTGCTTAACAAATGGTCACTGTGTGCTATGTATAGTTGCCAGAATGTCAAGATAGAAACAGAAAAGGGTGTAACAAAATTCCCAGCAGCTGATGGCGATAGTGGGAGAGGGTGCCAAGCTAAGAGTTTGAGCAGGTATGTTGGGACATCCACCAACAGGTGGTAGTGTTGAGGGAAAACAGCTTGAGCAGTCAAACAGATGTTCTGTGGATAAGAGAGTGTCTTTGGGGGAAGGAGGCCCTGTGGGAAGAAGGAGTAGACATACAAAGGTTTCGTGAACCCAATGTAAATTATAAGCTTCAGTTCACTTCCTTGTTTAACCTTAATTTCTTTTAATGTTTGTAATTACCTGATGCCAACAGGATAAAGAATGCCTGCTCATGAGCTTTCAGTCTTCCATGTGTTCAGATCATGTCACACCAAGTCAGTGTAAACTACACAAAAAGGGTAAGGAATTTTAAGCACAAATTATAACGGGCACAAGTTGAGTTTCATGATTTTTTTACTCTAGTTTAAAAAAAACTGCAAAGAGCAAGTGTCGCTCACAAAACTGGCCATTTTCCCAGGATAAATTAATCACAATTAGGAGCTTTTGTTAATTGTGGATCTTAAAGGAGGCTGTAAAAATTAAGCTGGTTCTTTTGTGGGCATGGATAACAATAAGCTTCTTTCATAATAGGCATTTTAAAACATTGCCTCATTGCGCTGGTACATAGAGATATTAGGGTTGGTGTTATGCAATAAGTTTAGCAGAAACGCAAGAAAAAAGCACTTCACAGAATTGATGCAATTTATGCATAGATTGTCCATTGTGCTCAAAATGGACAGCTCTGCACCCAGAAGTTGGTTGACAAGTTAACTTAGCCAGATCTCCATTTAACTAGAACATGCCAGAACTCTAAGTATCATAGACTATGATTACACAAAACTTGTCTTCTTTTGGTATTGGGTGCCAGTGCGTGACAGACATGTCTTGAAAGAACATAGTGCTTGCTGTTGCTGGAGCCTACAGCTGTGAGGAAAATTACTTTGTAATTTTTGAAAATCTGCACCATGTCTGTCAATTGCTGGAGTGTAGCCAGGCTGAGTGTGTATTAATTGTGTCTCAGCCTTCTGATGAAACAACTGCCATATACTGCAAACCAAGACAGTTTGCAGTAAATACACATGTAGGCTATAAAAATCCAGCACTCTTGGAAAGAAAGATGTTGACCTCATTGTTAGCTTTTAAAATATTAAGTTAGATAGTTGCTTAAGGGGAAAAAGGGCAGGCAGAAGGGATTTGGGTTACGCTTCAAAGGGAGGGTAAACACCAAACCAACTAGTTGAATAGTATTATTTCAGTGCAATAATTTCTATCGAATTCTGTGGAATCGGTGAATGCAGCCCAATGTAATTTGTGTCTTGATTTACAACTCATTGCAGACTGATGCAATGAGTTTCCTGGAATCATGTCATAGCTAAATTTCTTGGATAGAACATGTTCAAGAAGGATAAAATATGCCTACTTGCTTCTCTGAACTACATTGTGTTGCTGCTGTGGATAAACATTTATTATCTTGCTGACCCTGTTTTGTTAAGCACAACTCTCAATTACATAGTGGGAAGCACTGTGTTATCACACTAAGTCTCTAATATTTACATATGATACGATCCCTCAACATTTTAGGACATTCATTTCATAGGATTATGCTTCATATTATATGCTTTGATAATGATTGAGTACTAATGAGATAATGTGCTACTTCATCTAAAAATGAATCAGGCCTAGGTCTTGCTCCACGTGTTTAACCAATTAAAAATCGATGGTCCACGTAACTCTGTGCTGAATCCAGAAAGTTCACTACTTCTTAAGTGTTAAGTTTCATACGTACAATAGACTGTTTCAACACTCAATGTAATCTGATCATCTATTATTTTAAATTGTATGTAATTTACTAGAAATGTGACCATGAAGAGGCATTTATACAATTTTAGAAGAAAGGACCTCTTCCTGAAATGCTGTGTTATATTATCCTGCTTTAAGTCTATCTCATAAAAACAGAATATGTAGGATTGGCCATTTGGTCCCTTGAGCCTGCTCCACTATTGAATATGATCATGGATGACCATCCAACTTGGTACCCTGTTCGCACTTTCTCTTAACACTTTGATCCATTTAGCTATATCTGAGCTATATCAAACTTGTTCTTGAAAAGGTTCAATATTTTGGCCTTAACAGCTTTCTGTTGTAGAGAATTCCACAGGCTCACTTCTCCCTGGATGCAGAAATTTCTCATTCTCTCAGTCCTAAATAGCCCAACCAATGTCCTCAGACTGTAAACCCTAGTTCTGGACTACTCAGTCATCAGAAACATCCTTCCTGCGTTTACCAGGTCCAGTCATGTTAGAATTGTATCGTTTTCTATGAGATCATTCCCTCCTCCTTCTAAACTCAGTAAATATCACCTAACTGGTCTAGTCTGTCTTCATTCATCAGTCCTGCCATCCCAGGAATCAGTTTGGTAAGTCTTAATCTGTCCACAGCCAAAACATCCTTCTTCAGATAAGGAGACCAAATCTGCATGTGATACTCCAGCTGTAGTCTCATTAAGGCACTGTACAATTGCAACAAGACATCCCTGGTCCTGTACTTGAATGGTCTTGCTGTGAAGGCCAAGGTAGCATTTGCCTCCTTCACCACCTGCTGTACTTGCATACTGATTTACAGTAATAATGTACAGGGATGTCCACGTCCTGTTGCAATTCCCCCTTTCACAATCTATTGTCGTTCCAGTAAATGTTTGCCTTCCTGGTTTTGCTACCAAACTGGATAACCTTGCATTTATCCACACTATACAGCATCTGCCAAATGTGACAAAGATCCTAGCACAGAAGAAGGCCCTTTGGCCCATTGAGTCTGTGCCAGTCAAAAACAACACCTTGGTCTTCTAATCCCATTTTCTGACACTTGGCCCACAGCCTTGTGTGCCTTGGCATTACAAGTACATATTGTTGCTTTAGTGAGACTTCATCTGGTGTACTATATATGGTTTTGGACTCTGTACCTGAGAGAGGATGTGCTTGCCTGAATGGAGTTGCAATTGATTCATTTCTCAGATGAGATTGTTGTCTTCTGAGGAGAGACAGAGAGCAGAATGGGCCCATGCTCCCCGGAGTTTAGAAGATGATCACAAGTCAGTTGAAGACTCACAATGCAGTATCCTCAATATTGGGGAGATGAACATAGAACATAGCACTGTACAGCACAGGAACAGGCCCTTCGGCCCACGATGTTGTACTGAACATGACGCCAAATGAAATGAATCCCTTCTGGCTGTCCTTGGTCCATATACCTCCATGCCTTGCATATTCATGTGCTTATCTAAAAGTCCCTTAAACGCCCTTAACTTTTCTGCATTCACAACCACCCCTGGGAGTGTGTCCCAGACTCTTACTACTTTCTGTGTAAAAAAACTTGCCCCTCACAACTCCTTTGAATTTTCCCTACCTAACCTTAACTGCATACCCCCTAGTATTAGACATTTCAAATCTGGGAGAAAGATTCTGACCGTCAACCTTATCTATGCATTTCATAATTTTGTAGACTTCTTTCAAGTCTTCCCTCAGCTTCCGCCACTCCAGAGAAAACAACCTGAGTTTGTCTAGCCTCTCTTTATAGCTCATACCCTCGATTCCAGGTAGCATCCTGGTAAACCTCTTCTGCACCCTTTCTAAAGCCTCCACATCCTTCCTTTAATATGATGAGCAGAACTGAACACAGTACTCTTAAGTATGGCCTAACCAAAGTCTTATGAAGCTGCAGACTGGGTGACCAGTTTCAGGAACACTTACATTCTGTCTGCAAAAATGACCCTGAGCTTCCGACTGGCAATTGGCTTCCCATTGTCAGCTTCTAACAGACCTAATTAGCAGCTATTAATTCCCCCAAGCAGACCTTTACCCATTCCTTTGTCAATTCAATTATTGTTCTGTCTCTGGGCTCATGCCCACCTATTTTTTATTCCTCAACCTCCCCCTATACCATCTTCAGCATGTTCCTTTTCCTGGCTACAAGCAATTCTGAAGAACTCTGCTTTCTCTGGCAGATGCTGCCTGACCTGCTGAGTTTTCTCAGCAATTTCTGTTTTTGTTTCTGAGCTTCCAGTTGCCTGAAACTTCAATACATCCCATGTTCTGTGCTAATATTTCTGTCCAAGGCTTGCTGCAGTGCTCCATCAATGCTAAATGCAAGCTGGAAGAGCAACACCTCATCTTCCACTTGGAGACGTTACATCTTTCAGGACTCAATATTGAGTTTAATAATTTTAGAGCATGAATATATCTTTTCATGTCTATTATCCACCTTCACACCCTTCACTCCAGGTCCTGTCATGACATAAGTTGTTTTCTGCACAGCTGCTCCATTTGCTCCCAGTCCAGTCCAGATTGTCACATGTTCAGATTTTCTTCTTCCCTGGCTTACTATCAACAGTCCCTTTGTGCCTACCCCATTTTTCTCTCTTTTTTTTACTCTCTCTGAGCTCCCTTTCCACCTATCTGCTCACTTATTTCTCTCCTATCCCTCCTTTTCCTTGCTGCTAACAGTTCTGATGAAAGGTCACTAGAGTTGAAACATTAATTCTGTTTTCTCTCCACAGATGCTACCTTATCTGTTGAGTTTTCCAGCAATTTGTTTTTCTTTATAAAGTGAATTTGATGTTTAACTTCAGCCATGATTGTATGGTGTACTCCTCCTGGTTTTTAATTATGTTCAACTTGCATGCGGCCATAAATGGTTAACACGTTTTCAGAAAAGGCATCTCTACTCATTTTGTTACTGTTTGCATTCCCCAAAGATTAATCCTTAGCCCCTCCTAATAACGTAAGTAATTAAAGCAGGAGTAGAGAATATGACTCTTTGAGTTTGCTCTTCAATTCAGTGCAACCAAGGTTGATATTCTGTTTCAGCTTCGCTTTCCCATGTCGTCATATAGAGTCCCTGAGAGATCAAAATAAATGTACTGTATTTCAGCCTTAGATAGATTTAATAATGGAGTATCTATAATCTTCTGGGATAAATATTTCCAATAAATCATAAGCTGCAGAGTGAAATCATTTCTCCTTAAGTTAAATCTTAAATGTTTAACTCCTTATCCTAAGACTGTGCTTCGCTCTTCTTGATTCCCCAGTCAGGGGAAACATATCCTGTATCTCTGTTGTTCGGCCTCTTCAGAATTAAGTTTGTTTCAATAACGCACTTGGACTATTGTGTCCAGTTTTGGTCACTCAGTTATAGGAAAGACACTGTTAAACTGAAAAGTGTGCAACTAAGACGTACAAGGATGTTGCCAGGACTAGTAGACCTGAGTTATAGGGAGAGGTTGGCCAGGATAGGATTTTATTCCTTGCAACGTAGGAGAATGAGGGGTGACTCTATTGAGGTGCCTAAAATCATGAAGGGCGTAGATAGGATAAATTCATATAGTCTTTTTTCCTGGAGAAGGGGAATTGAAAACTAGAGGACATAGGCTTAAGGTGAAAGAAGATAGATTTAAGAAGGACCTGAGGGACAACTTCTTCATACAGAGAGTGGTACATATATGGAATGGCTGCCAGAGAAAGTGGTTGAGGCAAGTACAAAAGCAACATTTAAAGAACATCTGGATAGGTACATGGAGGAGAAGGGTTTAGAGGGATACGGACCAAATGCAAGCAATTGGAACTAGCTGAGCAGGCACCAGGGTCAGCATGGACCAGTTTAGGCCGAAGGGCCTGTTTCCATGTTGTATGACATTACGACTAAGATCACCTCTCATTTTTCTGAACTCCAGAGAATCATGATTGATTTTACTCAGCCTTTCATCACAGCGCAATCTCTCATCCAGGGAACTGTAAGGGCAACATGTAATTTCCTTCCTAATTGCTTGCTGTGCCTGCAAGCTATCTTCCTTATGCGTGTGCACCCAAGTCTTGGGCAACAACATTTAGAAGTTTTGCTTCTTTGAAGAAGTATACCAAACTAAATAAGATCATGCATGTTTTCAATCACTGTCTTCCAAATGCTATCATGGCTTCCTTTTACTTTGGTCTTGTATATACCTTTACAGTCTCTTTATGTTCTTCCCAGCTTAAATTCTTGCTAAGCATCGTATTCTGTGCAAATCTTGAATACATTACTCTCAGTCCGTTTGTATAAGTCATTAATACAAATTGAGGTCCCAGCAGTAATCCTTGCTTCAACCAAAAGTGTCAACTGTCACCTTGAAAGTGCCCCATTTTCCTAACTTTTTGCTTTCTGGCCATTAACTATTCCTCCCTCTGCATGCTGACAAATAACATTCCACAATATAGGCAGAATCAACAGTCCTGGGGCTGGCAGCAGGGATGCAATTTAATTTGTTGGGGTGGTGACATCCAAGAACTCCATCATGTTCCTACCTCTGCCTGAAATAAGCTCTGGGTGCGAAGGGCAAATTTCCACCTTCCTGTCCTGTTGCCAGTTGAGGTCGGCTTTGGGGCCAGTCAAGCATCTGTTTCCATTTGGACTTCAATGATCTCAGCTTCAGCCCAGATGAAATTATTCAGTATTAATTTATACAATTGAGGACTGGACGTAGAGTGGGACATTGCTGCTAAAAGCCCATAAACTTACTTTTCAATGCCTGGTCCTCCTCTACCCATAACCCCAAACCCAGAAATCCATCTTCCCATCTCAAACAACGCGTAACAGACACCTTGTTCCTTGCAATCCTGGTTGACTTCAGCAGCAGTTACAGCCTGTTTTGTGGCACTGGTTCTATGTGAGTTAGTGATTTATGACTGGATGAGATTTCTTGTAGGGCAGAACTTCAGCCTCCAGGAATGTGATTTCCAAGAAAATCCAGCAGTTGCCTGATTGTACAAAAGTTGGATTGGCTATGTTAAATTACCCTGTAGTGTCTAGGGATGTGCAGCCTAGGTGGTTTAACCATGGTAAATCTGGGGTTATGGAGATAGTTTGTGAGTAGGGGTGGGTGTGGATGTGATGCTCTTTGGAGGGTCAGTGCAGACTCAGGCTGAATGGCCTGTTTCTGCACTGTAGGGAATCTATGATTCTAAGATATGATGGGCCTTGCTCTGAAGAGTCAGCTTAGTTGTCTTGGGATCTTTTCAGTAAGTGAGACACGCCCAACAGAAGTAACAGATTCCACCCTTTGAGCCTTTATGTATGGCACATTAATAAATCTCTTTTGGAAATCCTGTATCTATATCAGGCAAAAAAGTTTGCAGATTTGCCATTTCGGCATAAGGACATAAAATGGTGAATATGGTACATCTGACTGGGGACGGTAGACCACAGTGTTTTGTAAGGGTCAGTGCTGGAAACACTTCAAAAAAGAAATTACTTTGGATATTAGAATACACATTAAACTTTGAAATTTGCTGATGATATCAAACTTGGAGATGTGAGGATGAAACTGATTTGACTATGATACAACATAGATTGTCAAGCAGAATGGGCAAAAAAAAAAATAGAATTTAATATAGGGAAGACAAAGCTGTTGTTTTTTTTGACAGAAGGGGAAGGAAGAGACAACACAGACTTAAGTGTATTGTCCTAAAGGTTGTGTTAGGATAGACAGATCTGGGTTTTTAATCTTCATAAATCTTTCGAGGTGGCAGGAAATATGAAAGATTAATTAATAAAGCCTAAGGTATATTTGACTTCATAGAGGTAAGTACAAAAGCAGGAAGGTTATGCTGAACATTTGTAAAGCTTTATTCAGGACACATTTGGAGTGTTCCATTCAGTTTTGGTCATCCACCATGTAAGCAAGACATGAAGATCCTTGAGAGGGTGTAGAGGGGATTTACCAGAATGGATAAGTGTTGGGAATTTTAGTGACAAGGTTGTTCTTGTTGAAACAAATGAAGTTAAGGGGAGATTTGATAATGATATGATGACAGGTTTAAACAAAGCAGAAAAAGGAAAGCTGTTCCTGTTAAGTATGTTAGAATGACGAGGGCAAACAAATTTAAGATCTTGAGCAAGAGATGCAGGGGAATGCAAGGAAGAACTTTTCAACGTAGCAAACAGTAATGACTTGGAACATTCTGTCCCGGAGGGTAGTGGAAGTGGAGATGATTACTAATTTATGAGGAAATTGAAGGGCTCTTGAGAAAGTAAACTTTCATGGAGGTAGAGTGGAATGGGACTGACTGGAAAGATGAGAGAGAATTGACATGTACTCAGTAGGCCCAATGGGCTCTTTTTGTGGTGTAATCATTCTATGAATCTTTTTAGCCTTTTATTTATGCTGCTTTCTAGCTCATAATCTTTTATTATGAAGGCAACAATTTTATTCCATATTTTATACCTATATCTTACTTCCATGATAATTTCTCACATTTTTGCCTGTAAGGCACAATGATTTCTTTAACGTTAGTGTCCTTTCTATATATTTATAAAATAAATTGTCAGAGCTTTTGCATTCCTGGCTAGTTTAATGTCATTGTCTTTCCTCTTCTGTTAACTTTTTGGATACTCTTTACTGATTTTTAAAAGGTTTACAACCCTAAGGCTTATCTACTATTCTTTGCAATGTTTTATGCCTCTTCTTTTAATCAAATGCCATCCTTAACTTTCCTAGTAAACTATATATGAATCTTCATCACTGAAGTTTGCGCTTTTTATTGCAATGAATCTTTGCTGATCTGCGTATTATCTCTTAATAACATAATCTGCAAGTGTATGCATCAGCTTTCCCTTGGATGTCTATGACACATAGTTCTACCTCTTTTGTTCTTTGCTTCTACGTTGTCAAACTAATTATCTGATACCCAATGTTGGAATTACAGTAATTTTCTTCCATTAAATATTGGGGATGCTGAAGAAATTTACTTTGGTCCCATTCTGTTCTACTTACTACTGATTTTTCTCCCCTCCCTAACCACTGTCTGAGCTTAAGCCACACTACTTCCAACATCTGCATGCTATTTGATCCTGCAGAGTCTTCAAACCCCTGGTGAACATTGCAGAACCATCTATTTGCCTTTCAGCAACATTGCCTGACACCGCTCTTGTTTCAGACTCAGCTGCAGACCATGCCTTTATTTCCTAGAGCCCTGACTATTCTCAAACTCATTGAAAATATTTCAGCCCTTAATCTATATTTCACTAAATCATACTTTCCAAGTTACAAATTTGGGCCAAAGGGCCTGCTTCCATGCTGTATTACTATATGACTCTGACAAAACTGGGCGGGATTGAGAGTTGTGTGGACGAGACAAGGAGTCTTCAAGGTGGTGGGCAAGTTGAATGTGTGGGCAAACACTTGGTAGATGCAGTACAATGTAGCTAAATGTGAAGTTATACACTTCACTTCCTTGAAGGAACAATTTTGTTTAATTGGTGATATATTAAGGAGTATGAGTGTACAGCATAGAGATCTGAGTGTGCAGTCAATGAAAGCAGCTAGGCAGATGCTGCGAGCAATTAGAAAGTCAAATGGTATATTGGTCTTCATTGCAAGATGATTTGAACTCGGAAATAGCAATGTCTTACTGCAGTTAGACAGGGCTTTGGTGAGAACACACCTGGAGGAATGTGCGCTGTTTTGGTCTACCTACCTATGAAAAGAAGTACTTGCTGTAGAGGGACTGTAGCAGATGTTCACTAGTTTGATACTGGGTGTGGCAAGACTGTGCTGTCAGGAGAGAGAGTTTCAACTGGGCTTGTATTCATTCACGTTTAAAAGAATAGGAAGGGGTTTGATTCAAAAGTATAAAATTCTGATAGGGCTGGATAGACTAGATACGAAGAGGATGTTTCCCATATTGGAGATTCTAGAACCGGGGTCCACAGTCTTGTGATGCAGAGTTGACTGTTTTAAGAATGAGGTGAGGAAAAATGTCTTCACTCAAAGGGTTGTGAACCTGTGAAATTCTCTGTCATAGAAGATTGTGGAGGCCAATCAATAATATAGTCAAGAAAGATACATTTCTTGATTTTTAAAGGCATCAAGAGAGGAGAAAGCGAAGGGGAGTATGGCCTTGAGATTGAAGATCAGCCACAATCCTGTTAAATAGCGGAGCAGGCTTGAAGAGCCAAGTGGTCTACTCCTGTTTGTAATTTCTGCATTTCTATGTTTCTATTATGCTGGATCCAAAATAGCTCCTTTATGTGCTAGGATCACCAGCTCTGCCACACAGGCTCACTGTAGGGTAGCAGTATTGTTGGATATACTGCAGCCTGCTGCAGGGAGCAACAGTAATCATGGATCTTTTATTGACCAGTACTCATTTTAAAATATGCAATATTATCCAACATGTGAACAGTGATCTGTTGTATGTATAAAAGAAAAAGATGAGTTTGTACCTGTAGCACCTATCATGACTTCGGAACATCCCAAAGTGCTGCACAACTAATGATGTACTTTGTAGTTTCACCACTATAAGAAATACAGTTTATAACAATGTAACTGGCATTTAAAATTTCATTGCTAAGTTATATGTTGGAAGCTTGTTAAGGTTTATTGTTACTCTTGGTAATTGTACAATTGGAACTATTGGTCAGCATACAGTTTATGTATTAAACACACACCATTGGCAAGGATAAATCAATGAATAAATTGTTTCCAAATCATTCCAGTATCCAGATATCTGGAAGCAGCAGTTTTCTAAAAATATGGTACGTATTTTTCTAAATTCTGACAAGACTAAATTGTTTTGAGGCCTGGAGAAGGGGGATGTTAGAAGCAGAGCACTGGGCAGCAATGGACATTGATGAAATCCCCAATTTTTGACCTTTGACAGTAATTGCTTTGTCGTTGCAGTAAAAGTGGGAAAAAATATGTAAAGGAGAATTATTTTTGATTAAAAACATTAAAGATTTTATAAATTCAGTTTGTCACAGAATAAGCTGAACATGTGGGAACAACATAGATTCCTGTTATAATTGACACCTTCACCTAAGTTACTTCAACACCACTATACACACGATGTGATAGGAATGGCACTCAGACTAGTGCAGGCAAACAGATTATGCATCGGCTCCCCACATGTTACTGTTTAGAATCTGATCTAACGTTTGGTTTCTATAACATCGAACAGTTTGCATGAAAGAATGAGTTGGCATGGATTAGCCTCAGATGGACAGCCTGTGGTTAAATATGTCAGTGAGTTAATTGTTTGGAGTAAAGTGTACTTTGCAAATATATATATATATGTTTATATATGCCTTGATCGAGTATTCTGTTAGGTAAAGAATTACAAAGTATAAGAATGAAAGGTCAAAATTACACCTTTTAGCAGAGAAAAAGGCATTATTAATAGGGGTAAAAGTGATACCGAATTAACTTATAATGAATCTCAGGATAAGCTATGTGATATAATTCAGTGAAAGAATCTGTTACCGATTTTCAAGAGCATCATAGCAGATAGTGGAAGTTTGAAACATTAGCAGAAAATAGTGGAAATACTGAAATCGTTGGGTGATATTTGTGGAGCAAGAAACAGGGTTAACATTTCAGATGATTAACCCGTATTTAGTTTCAGTTTATTACCATGCCACATATAGATTAAAAGCTGTAATGAGCCTGCAGGAAGACAGGAACATATCCTATTATAATAGATGCTGGGTAATGTAATTGAAACTAAATTAATGATCTTATGTATTTTTCAAATAAACACTTATTTCATAGTTACAATATATGTTAGCGTTTTAACAATGTCAGGCAATGGAAATGCAAGTGCACATTCTCTCTCCAAATTCTCACTGAATTTAAAAACTCAAAGGAAATTTGCAAGTGGTGACTGGTCTGATCTCACCTGATTGTCAGAATGGTTGGTCGCCAGAATAATCAATGAAATGAATTGCTGTGATTAGAAAAATAAGACTTCTAATTACTGTGTGGAATTATAAAGATGGAAAAATTTTTATGCTTGTTTAGTGATACCATGCATGTTTTGTCATCAGTCCAAAATCCGGAGGCAGTTTGAGATGCAATTTTGTTGATTTTAACATTGTGCGTTTGTGGAAACCAGGACTCCCTGTCTGTTTAAAAGACAAAGCGCAATGACCATGCTAGGTTTGAGAAGGCCAGGATTGGGTAGTTAAACATTTAAAAAGTGGGAAATGTATTCTCAATCTGTCATGTTTGCAGCTGCAGTCATCATGTTTTTGAAAAAGTGAGACAAATCATTCATCTAAAATGTAGTTGGAAGCCAGTTGAGGTTGGGTTCCCAAGGATTCAGAAAACGTGGTTGTGAAAGACAGGCAGGAATTGGCAGCTGAGGACAGTAAATGCCTACAGCTACTCTGCAGGCCAAAGGAGAAGCAGTGATTATTTCTCTTGTGAGAGGAAGTCTTAGCCTCTCCTTTGACAATCATTGCTTCTCCCCTTCCTCCCATCTCTTCCCGCAGCACCTTTCTGTATTGGCTGTGATCAAAAGAAACTGATTCCTTGCACACTCCACACCTCTATGTTGTTGGGAAGAGTCCAGAAGGATCCGTTGGGTGCTGCTTTCAGTTATTTTCCTGCCTGGCAGTGGCCAGTATTTCAATTTGGCCAGCTGTTTGTAGAGAAAGTTCATAATAAGTCCTGATATTAAATTTGGAAGGAACCTCTGACCTTGTCGAATTTCCTCGATAATACTCTGCTTTCCCACAGCCTCTTTGCTTCAATTGTGTAGGAGCTTGGTTGGACCACACCTGGAGTAGTCTGTCCAGATTTGGTTGTCTTGCCTTAGGAAGAATATAATTGCCACAGAAGGATTGCATATAGGACTACCCTATAAAGAGAAGTTGGGAAGCTGGACCTTTACTGTCTAGGGTTTCAAAGAATGAGAGGTGAGCTCATTGAAACTTACAAACTATTTAAAGGAATAGAATATTTAAAGGGAATTGATAGGTCGAATCAGGTAATATGTTTCCCTTGTTTGGGAGTCTAGAAGGGGAAGCCATAAAAGACTGACATGAGGAAGAATTTCTTCACTCAGGTGGTAGTGAATCTTTGAAATTCCCTAGGCCTGAAGGCTGTGGAAGTTCATCCATTTGAATATGTTTAAAATATATATTGACAAATTTCTAAATACCAATGATGTTTGGGGAAAAGGCATTGGAATGGATGTTCATCCACAATCAGATTGAATAGTGGAGCAGACTACATGAGCTGAATGTGTGCTTTTATATTAGTTTCTGCTACCATTATCGTCTCCCCACTCCCTGGTAGTAGAGAAGAGATATAGATGAAGAGTAGGTTGGTATGAATATCAGATACTAGGTTAGCTCTACTAAGAACAAACCCATGCAAAAATGACACTGCAGGGTAATCGTGGTGGGTGGGTAAAGGAAGGTATTCAAAATTGAGGATAGTGTTCACGGTCTGAAGTTGTTGAACTCAATGTTGAATCCTGAAGGCAGTAAAGTTCTTGAATGGAAAATAAATTGCTTGTGTTTTGCTTCTTTGGAAGACAAAAGGCTAGGGCAGAAACATGAACATGAGAACAAAATGGTATGTTGACATGGCAAGCAAACAGAAGGTTGTAGTTATTCCAGTGGATGGAGCAGAGGTGTTTTGCATAGTGTTCACCCAATTATGCATTTGGTCTCACTTGTGTAGTGTAGACTGCACTGTGAGCAATGAATATAGTGGACTGGATTGAAATAATTGTATGTAAAACATTGCTTTACCTGGAAAAAGTGTTTGGGATTTGGACAGTGAGGAAAGAGGTGGTAATGGGGTGAGTGTTACACATGGGCCAGGAGTCCAATTAGAAAAACAAATACTGAAGTCATTAATGAATGGGACTTGGTGCCATTTTGGGATTGCACTGCAGAGTTTTTGATGATGGAAAATGGAAGACCATGCAGACGAGCATTTAAATAGTCAAGTTTTGAGTTTAAAAAAAGGCAATCATGAGGGTTTTATAAGTAAATGAGCTGCAGCAGGTGAGGAGTTGAGTGATATACAGAAATGGAGGCATGCGATTTTAATAATGACATCATTATATGGTTGAAGATCATCCTGTATGAATTAAACACTAATTTTTTGGCAGACTAATGGGAGTCGTGTCCAACGTGCAGATAGTGGCTTTCATGGACAAGATGTGCTTGGATTCGGCATGAGAGGAGTTGGGATTTAAATTAAAGAAAGATGTAAATTCAGAGCTACGTTAAGTGGAAACATTAGAGAAGATTTGGCCTGATGGGTAGCGTGGAAAGAAGAATCAGAGATGGCTGAACAGATGGTCTAAATCTAGTGGCAAAGAAAGCCCTCATTCTTGTTGGATGAACAAAGAACAGCATGACACAGGAACAGGTCCGTTGGCCCCCCAAGACTGTGCTGACACATGATGTCTATCTAAACTAAAAACCTTTCTCCTTTACGTGATCCATATTCCTCTATTCCCTGCCTATTCATTTATCTGCCAAGATACTTCTTAAATGTTGCTATTGTATCCATCTTCACCATCATCTCTGGCAGCGCATTCCAGGCACTCACCACCCTCTGTTTAAAAAAAATTGCCTCTGACATCTCCTGTAAACTTACTTGCTTTTACCTTAAACCTGTGTCTCCTAGTAATTAACATTTTCCACCCTTGGAAAAAGACTTTGACTATCCAGTCTACCCTTGCTTCTTATAATTTTGTAAATTTCTATCATCTTTCGATGTTCAAATGAAAACAAACCAAGTTTGTCCAATCTCTCCTCATAGCTAATATCCTCCAGACCAGGCAACATCATGGTAAACCATTTCTGTGCCCTCTCCAAAGCCTCCACGTCCTTCTGGTAGTGTGGCAACCAGAATTGTACATAATATTCCAAGTGAGGCCTAACTAAAGATCTATACTGCTGCAACGTGGAGGAGGAATGAAAGAGCGGTTTAAGAATTGAGTTTATGTCTGAGAAGAGGTGCTGTGAACTATCTTTACGTGTCGGCATAATGCAAAGTTTTGGAGCAGAACGCCAAATCAGAGACTGCTTTATTTATTCTAGTCGGATCTGATGGTGAATGACTAAAATAACCATCTTGTCACGGGAATTCAGACTGCATCCTTTGGAGTCATGAGCAAGAGATGATCTACTAAGGAAATACCAGGTTGAGAGGGAATATTTCTTTTATTGGAGACTTGGGCATCAAAGGACGAGGTGAGGGTGTCAGTGAGCTGATGTATGGAAATTTTGTGAATGGCAAGCCAAAGCTGAACAGTTGGTAATCTGAAAATGCAGCTGTAAGTGACTTCAGGAGTGGATTTGTGGAAATAGGAAGTAGTTGATCTGGGAAGTGAAGGGAAATGTGGATGCAGGGTGATAAAAGTAAGATAGAAATGGCCTTAGTCTTCAACACAATGGGAATGATGAGGTTTCATGAGTTAGACTATTCAAGGGATAGAAATAAGTATGCCTTTTTAAGAGTCTGTATTCAGGATTGGAGCGGGCATAGGACAGCAGTGAAAAGAGGAGAGAATGAAATTGAGACAGCACAATAATCACCAAGTGAGTTATTTCTCTATGCAGAGGATGTTTCTATTTTGCACTATAGACAGGCAAGAGGAATCATCAGCTATGTCATGCTCAGTCAAAGATACTTTCAATCGTGCACAAATTGGCTGGCATGTTTATATAAATAAGACGGTGACTGATTCAACATTGAATTTGAGAAATTCAGAGTGAAAAACATGTTGAAAGATTGATGATTAGTTAAGTACACTCCAGTGCACAACAGAGAGCTGTATGCAGAGCTGTTTTGGCTTTTAACTAGAATAAACTGCTGTTCAACAAAAAGCTCATCCAGGAATATTAGTTTGTATCACATTTGTTTGGAAATTACAAAATTCGAAGGATAACAGATCATGAAACAATGATTTCACCATTAAAGCATGAATTGTGTCAGCAACAAAGAAATGGAAATACCATTCCCAGGATGGAATTTTTATCTCCCTAGTGTGGTGCAAGTAATAACGAAAAAGCTGTGAAAGTATAGAGAATGGAAAAAAAGTCAGAATGTATTTGCAATTTTCCCTTCAAGCCTTAAATGGTGACTTCAGAATCTTGCCATTGTGTAGCAACTCCCCTGTTTTTGTGGATTTGCATCTTAGTAAAGCCCCAACTTGCCTTATTTATATACTACTTCCAATTCTGCTATCCTTTCCCTCGAAACTAGATGGTGCAAACTCATGCCACCGAATCAGAGCATGTACTTGATGACTGCAGCTTGTGAAATATTTGTCCCAGCTATTGTCTGTTTCTTTGCAGTATCTCTGCATGTTCCCTGATGACTGCCCTCCTTGACTTTTCATCCACACGATTTGGCATTGACAAACTGTCAGTCTGACCATATTATTATCATGTCCGCTCTTGGTCCAGCTCATGCACCACTTAATTACTTTGTGTTGGACCTCAAGGACTCTCTGGACTTGCATGCTTTTGCCAGGTTTCTTTGCAAGCATATCTAATGCATTTGCAAAGGTTGCATCTTTTATGGCTTTTGGCTGCAAAGGGTTCTTCAGTGCTCAGTTACAGACTGCCAGTCTCTGTGGCTTGCATCGATTTTGAGCTCAGAGAGTGAAGAATAGTCAAGGAGCTGGAGATCTTGCTATTTGGTCCCCCCCAACATCAACATTAGCCCCACAGAATGTGCAAGTAGGTTACCCGGCAAACACCCTGCATTGATTTAGCAAATGGCCATATGTGAAAATAGAGGGGAGCAGTCCTTAGTTATTTGGCAGGTCAAGTGCAGTCGAGGTCAGTCAAGGTGTTATGGAGACGTCAGTCCTGGGGGTGGGCCAATTTTTCCTGCCTTGAGTCAAGGTGAGGGATTCAGTAAGATAGAAGCAGCTGGAAAAGCAGTTGGTGATAATACAGAAGCAGAAGAGGTGATGAAGCATCCCCAGTGAGTAGGAAGTGCAGACAGAGCCAGGGTTAGCAGTTTGGAAGAATGAGGTGGGTGAGAGCCTTTTGAGTGGGCCTGATACATGAAATATTGGGAGTTGCAGTCCATGAGCCTCATTAAAGAGCCTGTGCAATGGCAGATTTAGAAGGAGTGTGAAGTAGCAGAGAGAAGATGATGGCATTTAGCTTTGGAGGGAACAAAGTCATTGACCATCTTTCTGTATTGCTGGAGTTCCACCTTGTCTGGGACAAAATTAGGGGGTAGTTTGGGCACAAGCTCACTGTGTCTGCTAGTGTGACCTCTTTTGGTGGTCAGCTGAAGACAGGACAATCCTTCACTCCTCCACCTTGTCCACTGACACCTCCTGTTCCCTGACTGTGAAGAGGGGAGTGAACCTTACTTTCTTCTTGTCCATATCCTCAGTGATAGCAGTCAACCACCACAGTGTAAGGATCACTCCTGGCTGTCAGTTTTTGAAGTGGTGTATAGCTAGGCTTTAAATTTGGTTCCAATGGTGTGAATGCCAGAATCTACCAGCAGTGTCAAGCACTTCTACATCTCTGCTCACATGATTCCTAAGAAAGGTGCCCAAAAACCTAGTTGCATAATTACATTGAAAGTGGAAGATTGGTTGAGAAAATCACTTTGAACCTTGACAATTTATAATAATGACTTGGATATGGAGGTATCAAGTACTCTCGTCAAATATGCAGGTCGCACTAACATTAGGCAGGAAAGTAAGTTTCACTGAAGAAATAAAAAAATACAAACGAATATGGATAGTTTAGGTGAATGGAACAAAATTTGGCAGATGAAGTTTAATGTGGTTAAGTGTGAGGTTATCCATTTTGGTCAGAGGAATAGAAAGGCAACTTATTATCTAACTGGAGAGAAACTACAGAGTGCTACTGTGTAGAGACATCTGGGTACTTTTGCATGATATCAAAGAAAACTAGAATGCTGTTAGAGCATGTGATAGGGAAGGCAAATGGAATTTTGGCATTTATTGCTAAAGGAATAGAGTATAAAAGTAGGGAAGTGTTGCTGCAACTCGGTGCTTAAGGCATTAGTGAGACTGTACCTGGAGTAATGCATACAATTTCGGACCCTTTACTTGAGGAGGGATATAGTTGTGTAGAAGGAATTTCAGAAGACGTTCACTCGGTTGATTCCAGAGGTGAAGGATTTGTCTTATAAAGAGAGATTGTGCATCTTCAACCTGTACTCTCTGGAGTTTAGAAGAATGACAGGATACCTAATTGAGGTATATAAATGCTAAAGGAGATTGACAAGACAGGTGTAGAAAGAATATTTCCTTATGTCAAGCAATCTAGATTGAGAGGTCATAGTTTTAGGGTAGGGGGTTTGTAAAACAGATGAGGAGAAATCACTCATCTAAGGGTCATGAATCTATGGAATTCACTGCCCAATGGTGCAATTGATTCTGGGAGATGGAGTATAATAATTTAAGGGAGAGACAGACAGATTTTTAATTAGTAATCTGGAGAGTGGGCAGGTAAGTGGATTTGAGACAGAGATGCGATCAGGTATGATTGTTTCAAATGACGAAGCAGGCTGGAGAGACTGAATTGCTTGCACCCATTCCCAGTTCTTGTTTTTAAAACCGATCTCTTTGACTGTGCATTTGGCCATCTGTGGAGGCCTTGTCATGGAGTAGTGAGAATCCTTGCCTCTGAACCAGAAGCTACAGGTACAAATCCCAATTTAGGACTTGCTGACCAAAGAAGGTAACTTAGCCAAACAGTTTGATTATCGACTTAAGAAACATTTCCAACATATGACTGGTGGTAAGAGTGGGAAATATTCCTGGAACTAAAATTGAAGCCTCCACCAGCACTATCTAGCTCCAAGCTATTTTACATGCATGTAAAAGTGCACAGTAACTTGGAATTCTTTGGATAAGCAGTTGCCTGACTGGGCTGGATAGCTGCTTTGTATCAAATTGATGCCAGTGTTATGGCGTTTGAATTCCGTTCGGCCAGCTTGGATTTGGACTCTACCTGTGTTGGAGGCCATTATGAGTTGGATTGTCCTCAGACAGAGAATTGAAGAAGAAAATTTGCCTGATGTCTTGTGTAAAGCATTTTGGTAGCAAATTTAGTTTGCTAATGCTCCTGTGAAATGCCAATGGACATTTGTCTTCGGAATTGCTTCAAGTGGTGAACAGAAATTTAATCTTTAATCCATAGTTGGCAATCCTACTCAGGATTCAGCAACTGTAGATACAGAGAGCAGCAACATGCAATGAGTGTATGTATAACAGTAAGAATTATGAGCTGTAGTTAAATGTCCCATGTGATTTGAGGTGAAGCTTGTCAACAAGAGAGGGTAGGATAGATCATTCTGGAGCTGTGGAGAGAGTAATAGAGATGCGAAGTGACATCTTACCTTGGCATTCCTGCTAAGGTAATTACATTTCTTTTTGGCCTCCTGCCAGATTTTTGAAATACTATTGCTGGCATTGACCTGGCCAGGCATCTCTCTGCATTGCTTCTGACTTATTTGATGAGGCATCTATCAGCCACATGAAGGATTTTTTTTTTATTCCTTGGGATGCTCTGATCAACATCGTACTCCCTACTGATTCAATAAAATGCTCTCCACTGATCACCTTTGACAAGTGACCCTCCCTTGAACGTTTTCAGGCTTCCTTTGAGTGGAAGCAGGCCAGCAGAATTTCGTGCCCTGCCAAATGGCGAGTTGCCTAGAAGCAATGTGACTACAACTGGCAACTCGCCATCTCTATTTAAATAAGGCTCAGCTACCAAAGTTAAACAGACCTTCTGCCAGCAAAATCAGGGAGGCAGAATGGGCATTCAATTCTTGGCCACTGGCAAAAAAACCAGCTGCATTGTTTGCAGGACAGAGCAACACCTCATATTTTTGATACGGATATGGAGGAGACAGGTCCTCTTTAAATGTTAATGTGATAACAAAAAATAGCAGTTGCTGGATTTCAGCAATAAGAGTACAAAAAAACTTTAAATACGCAGGTCAAGCAAGATTTGTGAGGAAATAAATGGAGTTAATGTTTTAGATTTGTAAATTTTCATGGCTTCTAGTGTTTTTATTTTGATTTATAGTCTTTGTAATATTTAGTTTATGCAGAAATATCATGAAATCAGCTGCATTGGAATAGATGGCAACAAGAATACTGTTTGAAACTTCCCTAAAAATGATTAGTTTTATGTTTTTTGGATCATTGAAAGTTAAGAACTTGAGAACAGATTCATCTCGACTTAACAATGATAATCTTCTTTGTACTTCTAAAAAAAAAAGTCTACTTTATCAAAACTTTCATCCAAACTAGCATCTGGTTTAGTTTGAATATTCGGCCAGTTCAACTGATTAATCAGGTGTCCAAATTGCTCTATCTCTTAAAATATACAAGCAGTCCCTGGGTTACGAATGGATTCTGTTCTTGAGTACATTCATAAGTCAATTTTTATGCAAGTCAGAACATAATACATAATAAGTAATAAGAATAATGAGTACAAGAAAACATTCACATGTCACATCTTTTAATATTAATATGGGATCTAATTTGTAAGAATGAGTGTTCGCAAGCCAAATGTTTGCAACCAGGGATAACCTGTAATATCATCTTATTGTGATGACTTAGATTGGTGTGACACTGTCTACAAAGAATTGTTAATTTAGCATTGTTGTAGACACTTATTATAAGCCAGTATATTTATAAGCCTGATTCCCAGTTTTGAATTCTACTCCAATCTTAATAACACATTTCTCAAATTCTGCAGTTCCACTTAAGAAATAGAGAGTGTGCATTATAGAGAAAAGTTTCCATTTTGATAACAATTAAACATTATAGGAGTTGCTTTTAGTTGAACACAATGCTTTAAGAGATTTAACACATCTAAGTCTCTTTTATAAGCCTTGAATACTTTCAACCATATCAACATTCTGCTAGTAGGATTTACTTTCAGCTTTGATAACAAATAGACTGAACAAATTGTCCTTTGTAATTTTGAGATTTCTTTTTATTTGAATCTGATGCCATGTATATGTGTCTAACGTCAGGCTTTATTAAAGGTTTCAATGATATTCTGACAGGATAACTTACAGATAAACTGACCTATCGAAATTAATTGCCATGTCATGTTTTACTTCAAGGTTCATGCATGCCTTTTCCATGAAGTATTTAAAGATGACCTCAGTGCTTATAAAATGATTACTGCTCTCTATACTGTGTTGTTATATGCAAACCTAAAGCAAGTTGTACTACTTTATTTCTTAAATTTCTGTCATCATGGACTGCTTTGTGAATCAGTACAACATTTTAATCAACCTGCTCCACATACTTTTGGAGTAGAAGCACTTTCTAATATTGCATAGTTAAAAGGATTCTGCAACTACCGCATTGATTACACCACTAAAAATCCTTATGACCAATGTAGTTGTTCAGGTTGATCATCTTCTTCCACTTCCTCAGGATACCATTCATCATGTATCAGTTTAAAGACCCTGGCCCTTTGTTTTAATTATTCAATGGATGGATGAATGAATGATTCTAATGCACGTCATACCTGAAACAGTTATTAACTGTTCTTTGAATGTTTCTGGGGTTCATTTGGCAACTACTCCTTTTTAACTTTTCTTCAACTTCACTGTAATAGTCACACCTACCCAATAGTTTTCATCCTCATACTGCCTGTCTAAATTTTCATGCATGCCTGCATCAGTACTTGGGCTGTTTTGAAACCTGGCAATATTTTATTGTTGATGTCAGTGCAGTATGTCCCATTAATTCCATTTCAAGGAAATGGATCTTTCCAGGAATATTTTGAAGCAGCAAATTTCTGATCCAGCAGGGTCTTTTCCTCCAAGAACTGAACACTAGTTAGAACCAGAAGCTTGTTCATACCAAAGCATGTTCCAGCAACTTAAGCACTAGCACTGTTCCAAGAATACCCAAATTAAATTTTAGTCTTCAAAGCCTTCTAATTTCTCTGTCATTACAAAGGCCATCTATTTGCTAAGGACTATTGAGTTCTTAGCATTTTCAAAGATTTAATTCATAACCTCTAATAGAAAACCCAAACAGGTAAACATATGAGTCAGGACCATAAGTAGGCCATTCAGACTTTGAGCCTATAATCACTAGTCAGAAAGATTGCATTATAATGTCAACTTCACATTTGCATGTAGCCCTGATTTCCAGCTACATGCTCACCAAAGTTGATCTGACTCTATTTTAATAAGCTGCAAAGACATTGCTTCCATGATCTTTTGAAGAAGGGCATTCCGAAGACTCATGACCCGCTGGGAGAAAAGAATTCAAAGCATTTTGAAAACAGTGGCAGAATCAGACAGAGTAAGCATGGATTCACAAAAGGGAAATTATACTTGACAAAGGAATTCTTCAAGGATATAACAAGTCAATTTGAAGAAGGGGAGCTAGTGGACATGGTTTGTTTGGACTTTCAGAAGGTTTTGGTAAAGTCACAAGTGTAAACAATGTGTAAAATTAAAAGTTATGGTATTGCAGGTAGTGTAGTGAGATGGAGTGAAAAGTGGTTGGCAGACATCAAACAAAAGAGTAGAATTAAATTGGTCTTTCTCCAAATGGCAGGCAATGACTGGTGGGTACAGCAAGAATCAAAGCTAGAACGCCAACTACTCGATATATATTAATGATTTGGATGAATAAGCTAAAAACAATATCTCCAAATTTGTAGATGACACAAAGCTGTGTGGAAGGGTGAGCTGTGAGGAGGATGCAGAGATGCTTCAGTGTGGTTTGGACAAGCTGAGTGAGTGGGCAAAATGTATGACAGATGCAGTATAAATATGGATAAATGTTAGGTTATCCACTTTGGTAGCAAAAACAAGGCAGCAGTTAATTATCTGAATGACTATGGATCGAGAGAGGGGAATGTGCAACAAGACCTAAACAAGACTAGTCCTGTCCTGGTCACAGGCCATAAAGAAAATAAATGGTATGTTGGCATTCATAGTAAGAGGATTTGCGTACTGGAGCAGGAATTAAACAGAGTCTTGGTTTGACACAGCCAGAGTACTGTGTGCAGTTTTGGCCCTCTTATCTGAGGAATGATGTTCTTCCTAGGGAGGGAGTTTTACCAGACTGATTTCTTGGGATGGCAGAGCTGACGTTAGAGGAGAAATTGAGTCGGTTCAGATTATATTCACTGGAGTTCTGAAAAATAAGGAGGAATCTCATAGAAACCTGTAAATCTCTTAGGACTACATAGGTTAGAGACAGGAAATATGTTCCCAATGGAAGGGGAGTCCAGAACCAGTGGTCTTGGCCAAAGGATATGGTGTAAACTATTTAGGTCCACAATGGAGGAGAAATTTCTTCACTCAGAGTGGTGAGCATGGAGTTCACTATCACAGTTGAGGCCAAAACATCATTTGATTGCAAGATAAAAAAAAGTTGAATATAGCATTTGGAGCAAATGGGATCAAAGTAAACAGAACGGGAACAGGCTATTGAGTTAGATGTTCAACCATGATAGTGATGAATGCCAGAGCATGTTCAAAGAGCTGAATGGCTTATTCCTGTTCCTGTGTTTCTATGTTTCTGTTTCATTTGTCTTAAATGAATAGATGACTCCTTATTTTTAAGGCAGCAACCCTTAGATTTAGATTTTATCACAAACAGAAAATCCTCTCCACATCCATCCTGTCAAGCCCCAACAGGATCTTACATGTTTCAATCAAGTCACCTTTGTCTTCTAAACTCCAGTGAATATGAACCTAGCCTGTCTAACCTGTCCTCAAAAGACAACCTGCCTATTTCTGGTATTAACCTAGTGAACCTTTTCTGAACTATTTCCAACACATTTACATCCCTCTTGAAATAGAGACCATACTGGGTATGCAATTTGCCAGATGTGGTCTCTCCAATGTCCTGTATAATAGGCATAAATTCTCTACTTTTGTAGAGAGTTCCATGCACAATGAATAAAATTCTATTCACTTCTTAATTACTTTGATTCACCAACTGGTGCACTGCTATTCCTCTGCAGCTCAGAGCTCTGCCATGACTTTTATTCTTCCTGTCTAGATTGTGCAATTTCACATTATATTCCATTTGCAGTTTCGCCCACTCACTTGTCTGTATCCCTTGGTAGTATTTTCTTGTACTCTTCACAATTTACTTTCCTACTTACCCGTGTCTTCAGCAAATTTAGCCACCTTCATCCAAGTCATTTATTAAATTGTAAAAATTGATGGCCAAAGCCTTGATTGATGTGGCATACCACTGATTACATCTTGGAAACCAGATAATGACCATTTATGCCTACTGTTTCCTGTTAGCCATCCCAATCTTTTATCCATGCCATAAAGTTAATCTTACATCATGTGCTTTTATTTTCCATAATCATCTTTGTAACCTTATCAAATGCTTTCTGGAAATCTAAGTACATGAAATGCACCAGTTTTGCTTGGTACTTCAAAGAACATAACTTTCACAAAACGTGTTGACTCTGCCTAATTGCCTTGAAAGCTTCTACATGCCCTTTTATAATGTATTAGAGTTATACAGCATGGAAACAGATCCTTTGGTCCAACTTGTCCATGCTGATCAGATATCTTAAACTGACCTAGTGCCATTTGCCAGCATTTGGCCCATATCTGTCTAAACCCTTTTTCATGTAGCCATTCAGATGCCTTTTAAATATTGTAATTGTACCTGCCTGCACCACTTCCTCTGGCAGCCTGTTCCATACCATCTGGTCATGAAAAAAATTGCCCCTCAGGTCCTTTTTAAAATCCTTCCCCTCTCACCTTAAACTTATGCCATCTAGTTTTGGATTCCCCTACCCTTGGAAAAGACCTTGGCTATTCACTCTGTCCATACCCCTCATGATTTCATAAACCTCCAAGGTCACCCATCAGCCTCCAATGCTCCAGGGAAAAAAGCCCCAGTCAATTCAACTTTCCCTATAGCTCAAACCCTCCAATCCTGACAACATCCTTGTAAACCTTTTCTGAACCATTTCAAGTTTAACCACATCTTTCTCAGAAGGAAGACCAGACTTGAATGCAGTATTCTAAAAGTGCCCTAATGAATGTCCTGCACTGTGTAACATGACATCCCAAGTCCTATAGTGTACTGAATGATGAATGCAAACATGCCAGATTCCTTCTTCATCACCCTGCCAACCTGCGACACCACTTTCAAGGAACTATGCACCTGCAGTCTTAGGTCTGTTTGCTGGCAACACACCCCAGGACCCTACCATTAGCTGTATAAGTCATGCCTTGATTTGCCTTACCAAAATGCAACACCTCACATTTAGCTAAATTAAACTCCATCTGCCACTCCTTGGCCCATTGGCCAATCTGATCAAAGTCCCGTTGTACTCTGATAATCTTCTTTACTGTCCATTACACCATCAAATTTGGTGTAATCTGCCACCTAATTAACCATAACTCCTATGCTCACATCCAGATCTTTTATATAAATGAAGAAAAGCAGTGGACCTAGCTCCGATCCTTGTGGCACACTACTAGTTACAGGCTTGTAGCTCAAAAATAACTCTGCCACTACCCTCTGTCTCCTACCTTCATGCCAATTTTGTATCCAATTGGCTAGCTCCCCCAGATTCATTGTCATCTAACCTTGCGAACCAGTTTACCACGTGAACATTGTCGAACACCTTGCTGAAGTCCATACAGACAATATCTACTGCTCTACCTTTGTTAATCTTTTTCAATCGCTTCTTCAAAAAAGAAACAAAAACCTCAAGTTAGTGAGACATGATTTCATGTGCACAAAGCCATGTTCACTGTCCCCAGTCAGTCCTTGCTTTGCCAAATGCACGCAAGTTCTGTTTCTCAGAATCCCCTCCAATACCTTATGCACCACTAACATCAGGCTTACCCATGTATAGTTCCTGGTCTTTTCCTTACCATCCTTCTTAAATAATGGCACTGAATTAGCTAACTTCTAGTCTTCTGGTACCTTACCCATGGCTATTCATGATATAGATATCTCAGCAAATGGTCCAGCAATCTCTTCCATAGCTTTTTGCAAAGTTCTGGGATACACCTGATCAGGTCCTAGGGATTTATCCACCTGTATGTGTTTTAAGATGCCCAGTACCTCATCTTCTGTAATATGGACTCTTTTCAAGATATCATTACTTATTTTCCCAAGTTCTCTGGCTTCCATGTCCTTCTCCACAGTACATACTGACACAAAATATAAGTTTAGTATCTCCATCTCTTGTGATTCCACGCATAGACGACCTTGTTGATCTTTAACTGGCCCTGTTCTCTCCCTAGTTACTCTTTTGCCTTTCGTTTGTAGAACCTCTGAATTCTCCTTAAACCTGTTTGCCAAAGCTATCTCATTGGGTTTCTTTTTACCTTCCTGATTTCCCTCTTGTGCATACTCCTACTGCCCTTATACCTCTCGAGGGATTCACTCAATCCCAGCTGTCTATACAAGCCATATGCCTTCTTTTTCTTGATCAAAGCCTCAAATTCTGTCCTTAGCCAGCAATTTTAAACCTCAGGGGTGGCATGGTTGCTCAGTGGCTAGCTCTGCTTCCTCGCAGTGACAGGCACCCAGGCTCGATCACAGCCTTGGGTGACCGTCAGTGTGGAGTTTGCACACTCTCCTCATGTCTGTGGGTGCTCTGGTGTCCTCCCACAGTCCAAAGGTGTGCAGGTTAGGTGGATTAGCTATGCTAAATTGTCCATCGTGTCCAGGGACGTGCAGGCTATGTGGATTTTGTCATGGGAAACGCAGGGTTGCAGAGATAGTGTTTGGTGGCAGGGTTTGGGTGGGATGCTCTTTGCCGGGTCATGTGGACTTGAGCCAAATGGCCTGCTTCCACACTGTAGGGCTTCTATGATTGGGGAACCTTTGTACAATCCCAATAAGGGGATCACCCTTTTCTTATTTCTCAGTTCCACTCAATGTCACTGGTGTACTCCCCAGAATATCTTCCTTCAGTACAGCCATATTTATTCTTAACCAAAAACACCACTCCTCCCCTCTCTATAGCATCTATACCCTGCAATATTAAGCTGCCAGTCCTGCCCTTCCGTGAGCCACGTTTCTGTAATAGCTATGATATCCCAGTCCCATGTTTCCAACCATACCATGAGTTCATCTGCGTTATCTGTCAGGCCTTTTATATTCAAAGAAATGCAATTTAAATTTATCTATCTTACCTTATTCTCTGCCTTGAGTTTTGACTTGCTCCTCTTCTCTACTGTTCAAGAGTCAGTTTTTCTTTTCTCATTAGGTTTTGGGTCCAAACCTCCAACACCACCCTCCATCCCCTCACTAGCTTAAAGTTGGGTAGCACTACCAAATCTCCCCACCAGGCTATTGGTCCCCTTCCAATGCAGGTGCAACCCACCCCACTTGTACAGGCCTCTTCTGCCCCAGAAGATCCCAATAATCCAGAAATGTGACTCACTGTCCCCTGCACTCGCTCCTCAGCCACACATTCATCTGCCCTGTCCTTCTATTCCTACTCAATAGTACATGGCAGCAGGAGTAATCCAGATATTACTACCCTCAAGGAAATACTTTGTAACATCCTGCTGAATTTCCTGCATTCCCTGCAGAATGTCACCCTTATCTGTTCTTATGTTGTTGGTACCAACATGCATGATGATCTTCTGCCGGCCACTCTCTCCTTTGAGAATATTCTGCATGTCCAAGACATCCTTGACCCTGGCAGCAAGGAGGCAACACACCATTCTGATGTCTTGTTGGCACTATCTGCAGTTTTCTACCTTCCTGAGACTGCCATCCATTTTACCCCCTGGCTCCTGTAAATCCCTCATTGCTTCTAACTGTTGCTCCAATCGATCCATGTAATCTGCTAGGATGTACATCCAAACACATTTCCTGTAGAGATAATCTCCATAAACTTTGAAATTCTTCCTAATATCCTACATCCAACAGGAGGAGCACATCACACTATTAAAAGCCACTTCTGCACTTTAAAACAATCTGCAGACCAAGAATATAACCCCCC
>NC_063332.1:140233521-140274988 GCF_021869965.1 Rhincodon typus | reverse complement strand
GAGAGCGAGAGATAGTAGGAACTGCAGATGGGTGGGGTAGTGAGTAGGATAGAGCCTTAAGAGAGAGAGAGACAGTTGGACAGACAAACGAGTTGCTAACGATCAGGCTGGGAGGGCGAATAATTGTTAATGGGGACTATTAGTGACGAACAACAGGTAGTGTAATGGCAGGTTATGTGATAATAAGTCCTCGTGTATGGGGTAGGGGGCTGGGACATGGGAGAGTTTAGGCCCTAAAATTATTGAACTTGATATTGAGGGCTGCAGGGCCTAAAAATTAAGATTTATATTTTATAAGTTTTAAAGTCAAACACTTAGCTGTCAGCGATAGCTTTAAACATCTTTCCTATGACTTGTGTTAATTTAACTGTCCTCTAGTTATCTGCTTTCTGTTTCAATAAATGAGTTGTATTCACTATTTTCCAATTTAATAGCACCTGTCTCAAATCTAAGTGATGGTACATTTTTTTTCAAGTCCCTCTCTCCCTTCCAGCTCCTGATACACAACTTTTTTGGGGATATTACTTGTATTCTTTTTTGTGAAGATTGATGCAAAATACCTGTTCGATTCATCTGACATCTCTTTACTTTCCTTTTTTTAATTTGTCACACTCATTTTATATAGGACCAATGCATACTCGGTTACCTCATTTATTCTTTTACATATCTTTGCTTTTATATTTCTCGCTAGCATTCTTATGCACTCTAATTTTCCCTCATTAAATATTTTACTCATTCCATGCGGTTCTGTCTACTTTGTAGAGTCTTCTAATCTGCGACCAATCTTTGCACAAGTAAACATTTTTTTTAAGGTTGATATTATCTTTAATCTTTTAAATAGATCATAGATGGTGCTCTTAGAAACTATGCTTTTAGTTGAACTGTATCTTTTCTGTGAATGCTGAACTAATCCCTTTAATGTCTGCCATTACATCTTTATTGACCTATGTCTTATTCTAGTTTGCCAGTTCATTCTTGCTAGCTATGTTTTCAGTGCCCTCATAGTTGCCCTTATTTAAGATTAAAACATTAGTCTTGGACGCACTCCTCCATCCCTCAAAATTAATGCATGATTCTACCATATTATGGTTGCTGCCACCCAAAGGCACCTTCACTATAAAGTTATTAATTAAACTAACTCAACTAATTGCACAGCATCAGATCTCATGTAGCCTGCTCTCTAAAAACCGAAAGAACTGCGGATGGTGTAAATCAGAAACAAAAATAGAAATTTGCTGGAAAAGCTCAGCAGGCCTGGCTGCATCTGTGAAGAGAAATCAGAGTTAACATGTTTCAGAGATAGTAGGAACTGCAGATGCTGGAGAATCTGAGATATACAAGGCGTAGAGCTGCATGAAGGGTCTAGGCCCAAAACGTCAGCCTTCCTGCCCCTCTGATGCTGCTTGGCCTGCTGTGTTCATCCAGCTCTATACCTTGTATATCTCAGAGTTAATATCTCAGGTCTGGTGACCCTAAGAACTGATGGTAGCTAGGAAAATGTTGAAGATAAGGTGGGTGGAGGGGGTAGGGAGTAAAAGATAGGTGGGGATAGAGCCCAAATAGAGAGAACAACAGTTGGACAGACAAAAGAGTGGATAACTGTCTGGCTGGAAGGATGAACAGCTGTTAATGGAGACAGTTAGTGGTTAACAATAGGTAGTGTGTAATAACAAAGTAGTGTGATAGTGTAATAGGCAGTGTGATAACAAGTGAGTGTGGGATTGGGAGCTAAGACATGGGAGAGTTCAGGCCCTACAATTATTGAACTCGATATTGAATCCAGAGGGCTGCAGGGTCCCCAGGCGGAAAATAAGGTGTTGTTCCTCCAGCTTGCTTTGAGCATCACTGGAACACTGCAGCGTCTGAGACAGAGATGTTGGCCAGGGAACAGCATAGTGTGTTAAAGTGGCAGGCAACTGGAAGCTCGGGGTATTTTTTGCAGGCAGAATGTAGATGTTCTGCGAATGCTTTTCTGATGAAGGGTCTAGGCCCGAAACGTCAGCCTTTCTGCTCCTATGATGCTGCTTGGCCTGCTGTGTTCATCCAGCTCTGCACCTTGTTGTCTCGGATTCTCCAGCATCTGCAGTTCCTACTATCTCTCGCTCTCACTCTATGCTTTGTTTCTCCAACATAGAGGAGACCACATTGTGAGCAGCAAATGTAGTAGACTAGATTATGTAAAGTGCAGGTAAAGTGCTGCTTCACCTGGAAGGTATGTTTGGGCCCTTGGATACTGAGGAAGGAGGAAGTAAACGGGCAGGTGTTACACCTTCTGCGGTTGCAGGGAAAGGTGTCATAGGGCTGTGGGAGTGAAGGAAGACTGGACCAGGATGTGCTGGAGGGAACATTCCCTGTGGAAGGCAGACAAGGGAGGGGAGCCGAATATATCTCTGGTGGTGGCATCTCACTGGAGGTGGTGGAAATGGTGGCTGGTAATCTTTTGGATCTGGATGCTTGTGGTAAGGACAAGGGGAACCTGATTGCTTTTGTGGGAGGGAAGAGGTAGAGTGTAGGAGATGGGTTGGACTCAGTTGAGAGCCCTGTTGACAACGGTGCTGGGGAATCCTCGGTTAAGGAAGAAGATTGATGGTTTGGAGGCTCCCTTGTCGAAGTTGGCCTCACGGGAATATATGCAGTGAAGATGGAGGAACTGGGAGAATGGAATGAATCTTTACAGAAAGCAGGATATGAGGATGTACGGTCCGGAGAGCTGTGGGAGTCAGTGGGTTTATAGTGGATATTAGAGGCTAGACTATCCCCAGAAATGGAAATGGAAATGTCAAGGAAGGGAAGGAAGGAGTCAGAGATAGACCAAATGAAAGTGAGGGCAGGATGGAAATTGAAAGTGAAATCGATGAACTTTTCCAATTCTGAATGAGAGAGGGAAACAGCACCAGTGATATCATGGATATATCAGAGAAAGAATTGTAGGTGGGGGCCAGAATAGGATTGGAACAAGGATTGTTCCACATACCCCATGAAGAGACAGACATTGTTGGGGCCCATGCGGGTACCCATGGCCACCCCTCTGACCTGAAGAAAATGAGAGGAGTTAAAAGAGAAGTTGTTCAGGATGAGGACAAGCTTGGCCAAGCAGCAGAGGGTTGTGGTGGGTGGGGATGCTCCAGGAAGAAGCGGAGAGCCCTGAGACCATCCTGGTGGGGGATGGATGTGTAAAGGGACTTCATGTCTATGGTAAAGAGGAGTTGGCTGGAGCCCGCAAACTGGAAATTCTGAAACTGGCCTAAAGTGCCAGAGGACCCGCGAATTTAACTGGGCAGGGACTGGACCAGGGGAGAAAAGACCAAGTCAAGATAAGCAGAGATGAGTTCTGTAGGGCAGCAGCAAGCTGAAACAATGGGTCTGCCCGGACAGTCCTGTTTGTGAATTTTCGGAAGAAGGTAGAAGCGAGCTGTGCAGGGTTGGAGGACTATCAGGTTGAAGGCAGTGGTGGGAGATCACCAGATGAAGTAAGGTCCGATGTGTCATGTTGGGGTCATTGTCCAGGGAAGATAGCGGGGAGGTATGTGAGAGCTGGCACTCAGCCTCTGTAATGTAGCAGTCAGTACGCCAGACTACAATACCACCCTTTATCGGCAGGCTTAATAACAAAGTCAGGGTTGGATCTAAGAGCGCAGAGTGCAGTCAGTTCAGAGGGAGATACGTTGGATTGGGTGAGTGGAGCAGAGAAATTGAGGTGACCAATCTCAAATTGACAGTTCTCAATGAACAGTTCGAGTGCAGCTAAAAGGCTAGAGGATGGGGTCCAGGTGGAGGGACAGTGTTGGAGCTTAGTGAAGGAGTCTGTAAGATGGGAAGAGGACTGTTGTCCAAAAAAATGGGCATGGAGGTGAAGACAATAGAAGAAGAGTTCAACATAATGTCTTGCCCAAAATTCATTAAGGTGAGGACACAGGGATAAAGCTGAGACATTTGTTGAGTACAGAATGTTCAGCATTAGAGAGCAGAAGGTCAGGAGGGATGGTGAATGCATGACAGGAGGTGGGGGTTGAGGGAGGAGACAGAGCCAGAGAGAAGGGGAGGGGAGAAATGTTCCAGAGGGCCATGGGTATCTCTGAGTTGACAGGGCCCTCAGCTGGGTCCGACCCATCTCTTGCACTTTCACTGTTACAGTTTCTGTTCCATTCTGCAACAGTAGTAGGGTTCCCCTTGTCCTTACCCACCATCCCACCAGCATCCACATCCAAAAGATCATCAACTGCCGTTTCAGCCGCCTCCAACAGAGATATATTCTCCTCCCCTTCCTTATCTGTCTTCCGCAGGGACCGTTCCCTCTGGGGGACACTGATCCATTCTTCCTTCACTCCCAACATTCTCACCAGTCCCACGACACCTTCCCTTGCAACTGCAGAAGGTGTAACACTTGCCCATTTACTTCCTCCCTCCTCAGTATCCAAGGCCCCAGACATACATTCCAGGTGAAGTAGCATGTTACTTGCACTTCACATAATCTAGTCTACTGCATTCACTGCTCACAATGTGGTCTCTTCAACATCGGAGAAACGAAATGTAGGCTGGGTGACCACTTCGTAGAATATCTATGTTCTGCCTGCAAAAAGAGATCCTGAACTTCCAGTTGTCTGCCACTTTACTAGCTTCCTTTGCTTCCTAAATATCATGCACCCTTCAATTTTCAGGTCACAAT
Organism: Rhincodon typus; assembly: GCF_021869965.1. Taxonomy (NCBI): domain Eukaryota; kingdom Metazoa; phylum Chordata; class Chondrichthyes; order Orectolobiformes; family Rhincodontidae; genus Rhincodon; species Rhincodon typus. The sequence continues at coordinate 140,270,322 of NC_063332.1, read as the reverse complement.
CTATAACATCTTGCAGCCATATCTCTGTAATGACAATCTGAACATGATTGTTTATTTGTACTGTGCTCTTAATTCATCTATCTTGTTTAAATTGCTACATGCTTTCAGATATAGAGCCCTTAGTTTTATCCTTTTACTAGTTTTGTAACCTAGCCTTATCTGGTAACAAATTCTTAGATTTATTCCGTCTATACCATCCTGTCATGATCTATCATTTCCCATATTAGTATGTTTCTCTATGGCCTTGATTTTACTGTTTGATTGCCCATAACTTCCAAAATTTGATTACTTGATTTATCATTTAGTTGAAAACCCTCTATTTCTGTAGCAATGTGGCTTACTAGAACAGCAGACCCACCATATACATGTTCTAATGTTTTTGGGTAATGATATATAGTGGGTTGAAAAAGAAAGTGCACTTGGGGAAGCATTTCCGGAAAGTATAAATTTCAACTTCAATTCTAAAATAATCTGAGTTCACAATAGCCAGGGGAGTAATAATGGCAACTTGTGTTTATTTGTAGTCTTTAGGTCATAAAGCATTGCAGAGCTTCATAGGAGGGTTGTCAAGCAAAATATGACAGCATACATAGGAGATACAAAGACAGGAAACTACACTCTTGGTCAGAGGGGTAGGTTTTAAAGATGAAATATGGGCCTAGTAATTTTGGGATTCAGTTATTTATATGGCAGTGCTTAAAGTTAAGTAGCTGAAGGCACAATGTCCAGTAATTGAGTAACTAAAGATGTGGATATGTAAGAGAATTGCATGATGCAAGAAACCTCAAAAGGTTTTAGGACTCTGAGGTTACAGCAACATTGAGAGTAGCAGACATGAGGAATTTGAGATGTTGGATGGGAATTCTACAAATGAGCTCATACAGATAGGTGGCAGTGTAGTTCATTGAGGGCAGGTGATAGATAGTGGAGTCTGGTGCAAAAGTTAAATATAGACGTAAATGGTTTCAACAGAAAATGAGCTATGAAATGGTTAGATACAGGTTATATAATGAAGATTATTGTAGTGGGTTTGGAGATTGTGGATATGGAGTTGGAAGTGCAGTTCTGGTTTGAGTCAGGTGTCAAGGTTGCAAACACCGCAGTTCAACATCAGACAATGGGCAGTACTGAAACTGAGGACTAAGATGATAAATTACTTCATTCAAAGAATTGCAAACCTTTTGAATTCCCTACCCCAGAGACATATTGTTACTTAGTAATTCAGAAATGGATCAATTTTTGGATACTAAAGAAATGAAAATATGCAAGGATAGCTCAGATAGGTACAGTTGAGATGAAAGATCAACCATGATACTATTAAATGTTGGGTCAGGCTTGAGGGGCCAAATAGCCGACTTATGTTCTAATTCATTATATTTGTATATTCATGAAGCACAATGAGGTTAATGGTAAGAAAACAGAGTATGTGACAGAGACCAAAGACAATTGCTTCTGCTTATCCACAAACTATTGCACAGGAGATTATACTCAAATTAATTTGGTACTACATAATTCTGAGCAAAATTATGAAAAGTCTCCCTCAATGAAGTTTATATTAAAACAAAATTCATTTACTTGCTGTAGATTTTTATGAAAAGCTAGAAAATGTAATGCTTTAAAATGCACTTTTAGAAATCTAATTATTCAAACATGTTTTGTTTCAGACCAAATATTCATTCTTTGTATATTTTGGCTCTGTCATAAATCTTCAAATTTTTTAGCAATACAGATATAATGTAACAAGCCTTAAATGGAATGGTTTAAGAGTTTGGCATCTCAGATTCAGCTGCAAAGCATACACACTGCACAAGTCACAAAGGGTTTATGTTTTATTGGGGTTTGCTGTTTATTTTGTTTATGTATTTTCTGGCATTGGACAGCTTAGACAATTTTCATTGTAACATTTCTGTTTAAGATGATCATTAGTTTTATCCCATGATCTGATGTCTTGTTTCCAAACCGGACTACTTGGAGATGAAGATTCTGAGAATGTATCCCTGGTTTCTGAAAAGTCTATGGATTTTTGTCCTCTATAATCATATTTCTCAATTGTAGTGTTTATGGGCTTATTTGTACCCTAATTTAGAAAGAAATCAGAAGTAGCACTATCAAAAAAAAGACTGGCTTGCATTTAAATAGGGCCTGTCGGAATCACTAGTAATTTTTAACGTTTTTCGCAATTGAGGTATTTTGAATTGTAAAATTTTGTAATGTAGGCTATGTAACAGCTAATTTGCCACAGCTTTCCACAAACCAGATGTAAGGCCACTATATTCCTCTTGAAGTAGTGCCATGGAATCCTTTAAACCTGACAGCTCTCTCAGGTAAAACCTTGTTTTAAAGTTCCCTTTGAAATATGGCACCTCCAAAAACAGTATTCTGTCAGTATTGTTGTTCACAGTAATCACCATCGTTTACGGTGATCACTATTTGATTACAGTGATCAATTGTTTAGAATCATCACTATTGCTCATTAATCAATCTTTGTGATGGCCACCATTGTTTACAATGGTCGTTTTGATTAAAGTTGTTTGAACAATCAAATTTGTAGTGATACATTGCAGTTGTCAAATGTGTTTTTTTGCACCAGTGAATTGAATTGATTAGCTTTGTCACATGTACTTAGTTGATTATGGTGAAAACTTTACAAGTCGCCACATTATGGCATCATCTTAGGTACAACGGTATCTAGGTACAGATTCTTAAGGGAAAAAAATGTAAAGCAAAAGATTCCAATGTTACAGACCATAGGAATAAATTAGAAGAATAAAGAAATAAAAAGTTCAGAATAACTGCCTATCCATCCCAGTCCATGCCAGCACCTAGCCTCCAGGAACTGAAAGAGATACTACTTCTGCCTCGCTGCCGCCTGTGCTGGACTCAATAATGTAGGAATTGCCACACTCTGGGCCCACCTCGCTGACACCACTAAACCCACACTCGCCATGCCACCAGGAGTCCCCAGCTCTGCTGCTGCCGCCTCACTGATAACCAGAAGTCTCCGCTCCGGGCAGAACACACAGCTGCTGCTGCCATGCCAGTTCCAGAAGTCCCCACTCTGGGCTGACAGCGACTGCAACCAGGAGTCCCTGGCCCTGCTGATGCCTTGATGACGCCAGGAGTCCCTGCTCTGGAAGAACACACTGCCGCTGCTACCACACCAGTGCTAGGAGTCCCCACTCTGGGCCCAATGCAGCCAGGAATCCCCGGCTCTGCTGCCAGGCCAGGTCACTGTACCAAGAGTCCTGCTTCAGCTGTAGATGTTGCCTTGCTGGTGCCACCATCTTGAAGAGTTAGCTGCCACCAGTGCTGCCATACCCAATCATTAGAGGAGCTTTACTGCCACTGCCACTGACCCTGAATGCCAGGTGGATGTCCTTGATGCTACTGCTTCCAATCTCTGGGAGAAGCCGCATTCGCCATTCTGCATGCTGGCCTGCTCTTGCTACTGCACCAATGCTGCCAACCAACCATCCACAGAATAAAAATAAGAACAAAAAGGATTAGAATCAAAAGGAAGCAAGCAGATAGGAGTAGGAGCCCTGGGCAAGAGCCCGTACACAGCACTGCTGCTCTGCTGCCATCTTTGGTTGAAAGTTGTGCTCAGTAAAGCTGATCTATTTTAGCATGGAGGGGAAATCCTTTATATTAAGAAAAACAGACACATACACACAGTGACATATCTCTCTCAAATATACGCCAACAATCTTTCCACGTTCAGTTGCTGCAACACAGTGTGCTTATCCATAATACAATGTGGAGCTGAAGGAACACAGCAGGCCAGGCAGCATCAGAGGAGTAGGAAAGTTGACATTTGAAGAAGAAGTTGAAGTCTGAAGAAGGGTCTCGACCCGAAACATCAGCTTTCCTGCTCCTCTGATGCTGCCTGGCCTGCTGTGTTCCTCCAGTTCCACGCTGTGTTATTTCTGATTCCAGCATTGGTAGTTCTTACTATCTCTGATGCTTATCCATAATGGTGGGCATATTGAATCACAAGGAAAAAAAGGAAACGGCAAAGATACTGGAGAGTTTAAGAAGTCAGTCTTCAGTGACCCATTTGACCTCCCTTCCCTTCCATTTATTACCTAATGTTTATCTACACAGTTTTTAAATAAAAAATAATTTACTCCAGAATAGTTGTTCAAAAAATTAAGAAATATATGGCATCAATTCCAAAAATTTTTAATGAAACATATTATGATTTGAGGTGGTGACCTTTTGGTTAATGTTTGATAAGGATGATCATGTACTGGGCTACAGTTTGATTTAATTAATGCGTGGTGATGGAGAGGCTAAGAATCCCGACATGAATTCCTAGTCTCACCGAGGTTGTCAAGGTGATACATTCAGATAGCGGAAGCAGAAGGCCGGGAAAAGATATTTGTTTCTGTAAAAATGTAGAAGTTAAAACATATAAATGTAGAAAATGGAAGATGCCTATCTGTGAATCACGTCTCAGATAATTTGGTGTGCTAGCTATGCTGTGACATCGGAAGAGGGTGGGGATTGAATTATTTAAAGCTTCAAGGACATGCTCCATTTTAATTGTTTCTCATGGAGAAAAATTGGCAGATGCTAAGCAGGAGGGAAAGCAAATGGGATTGGAGGAGTAACAAAAGAGGACTTTGAAGGTAGAAATAAAAGTGGCAAGTTGGAGGGAATCTTGAGAGAACATTGTCTTCATGGATTACTGAGCATGGCATCAGATGTGTTTAGATCTTTAAGTGTCACTAAATTGCTTAGAAGTAAACTGCATTTTTTATTAATGAAAGCAAAATATAATCATGAAACATTCTTGCTTTTTCCACCACAAAGTTTCAATAAGAAGAGCTTTTTTTTTAAAACGGTAAGGTGAAAGATACCCAGCTTAGTCTAGCATTTCTGAAGAAGGGTCTAGACCCGAAACGTCAGCTTTCCTGCTCCTCTGATGCTGCTTGGCCTGCTGTGTTCATCCAGCTCTGCACCTTGTTATCTCAGATTCTGCAGCATCTGCAGTTCCTACTATCTCTGGCTTAGTCTAGTGCTTGCATTAATTATGTTCTCATCCATTTTCACTGGAAGTGAAAACTGTTGATCTGTATTTATTAACCACATGAGACAAACAGCCATTACAGAAACAAAACTGAGTCAGATTTTTTTTCTGTTTAGGAAGAAAAGAAACAGAAAGTGATCTGAGCTAAAGATCATCTGACCAAGATGTTGGAGTACTTTCATTATTGGGGTTCCCAATCAGGACTGTCAACCCATTATATTTCATGTAGTTTTGGGAGAAGGAAGTAAAATGCTCACATCATTAAATTAGTAATCCAAACACCCAGGTGAATGGTTTTGGGGACAAGGGATCAAATCCTACCATGACATCTGGTAGGATTCAAATTCAATTCATAAAAATTTGGAGTTGAAAGCTAGTCTCCATTATCGTGACCACAAAACTATCAATTGTGAAAAAAGCCTCATCTGGTTCGTTAATATTCTTTTGGGAGGAGATCTGCCATGCTTACCGCATTTGACCTACTTGAGTCCAGGCTGCCCACAACAATGCGGATGACCCTTAACTGCCCTCTGATATAGCAGATCACTCAGTTCAAAGGCAACTAGAGAATGACATGACATAGGAGTTAGGATGTCATGTTAAGGTTATATAGAACATTGATGAGGCTGTTTTGGAGTAGTGTGTCCAGTTCTGGTCGCCCTGTTATAGAAAGGATATTATTAAACTGGAGGGTTCAGAAGAGATTTCCCAGGATGTTTTTGGGAATGGACAGTAAGAGGTATAAAAATAGACTGGAAGGGCTGGGACTTTCCACTGGAATGTAGGAGGTTGAGGTTTATAAAATCATGAGGGGCATGGATAAGGTGAATGACAAGGGTCTTTTCCCTAGCACAGGGGAGTTCAAAACTAGGGTATATATTTTTAAGGTGAGAGGAGAATGATTTAAAAAGGACATGAGGGGCAACTTTTTTTTTTAAAAAACGCAGGGAGTGGTTCATCTGTGGAATGAACTGCCAGAAGGAGTACTGCATCTAGGTACAGTTATAATGTTTAACAGACATTTGGATAAATTCATGAATAGGAAAGTTTGAGGAATATGGGCCAAGTGCAGGCACATGGGACTAGTTTAGTTTGGGAATATGGTCAATGTGGACTGATTGGACTGAAGGGTCTGTTTTCATGCTGAATCACTCTGACAATGAATGTTGGCCTTGCCTGTGATGCCCACATCTCAAAAGATTAGAGAAGTATCATGGCCAATAATTTAAGTCAATGGACTAGATTTTCACTGGGAAAATTCTGCAGACCACTAAAAAGAATTGAGTAGGACCTGAATGTGGAAGTCTTGCCTCCATTTGACAGATTCAGTTTTCACTGGTAGGGATAAAAGACTGGGGTGTGATTCACACAGATGAGAAACCCAAACAAACAGGAAAATTTGAATTCAGTGGAGTTCTTAGGTGGAGAGAGACAAACTTGTAATTAATAATGGTGTGAAGGGTTATGGGAACTGGGCAGGAAAGTAGAGTTGCTCAGTCATGGTTCTGTCAAACAGCAGAGCAGGCTGAAGGGCTACTTCTGTTCCTAGTTCTTAATGTGCCAGTTGTTGAGACACACTGTTTAAGGTGCAATATTCACTAGCGAATTATCTGCCTTCTTTCTTTTGATGGCATAACTAATTTGTTTCTTTCCAAATACTGCTGCAACTAATTATTTCATAGAATCCCTACCTTGCAGGAGCAGACCATTCTGCCCATTGACTCCACGCCAACCCACCAAATAGCATCCTGCTCAGACCACACCCTCTACCCTATCCTTGTAACCCTGTATTTCACATGGCTAACCCACCTAGCCTGCACATCCTTGGTCACGTTGGGCAATTTAACATGGACAATCTATGTAACCCGCACATCTTTGGACTGTGGGAGGAAACCAGAAGAAACCCACACAGATGCCGGGAGAATGTGTAAACTCCACACAGCCACCCAAGGGTGGAAGTGAACCTGGGTCCCTGGCGCTGGGCGGCAGCACTGCTAGCCCATGAGCCACCATGCTGCAGGTGGATGACAACTTGTTCCACTGTTTTCTTTCTTGCTCTGTTCTGACTGGACTCTTGTGTCTCTTTTATATGCTGCTTATATCCTTTCTCGTCTCAGGTTCGTGCTACATTGACAAACTTCTATTCAGATCCCACATCAAAAATAATGTATCCTTTAACAGACTTCTTAAACTGGCAATCAAACTGTGAGCTCAGAACATCACCACTGAGGGGAATTATAGCTTTTGAAATCCTGTCAAGCATTCAACATGACATCATGGAGACATGTTAACAAAATCTCTTGTGAAATGGCATGACCAGATGCGACTTTTCTTCCTGATACACACTTGTCAATAAAAGCCGTCCAACAATTGTTTCATGGAACATTACAGCGCAGTACAGGCCCTTCGGCCCTCGATGTTGCGCCGACCTGTGAAACCAATCTGAAGCCCATCTAACCTAAACTATTCCATTATCATCCATATGTTTATCCAATGACCAGTTGGCGAGTCTACTACTTTTGCAGGCAGGGCATTCCACGCCCTTCCTACTCTCTGAGTAAAGAACCTACCTCTGACATCTGTCCTATATCTATCACCCCTTAAGTTAAAGCTATGTCCCCTCGTGCTAGCCACCACCATCCGAGGAAAAAGGCTCCCACTGTCCACCCTATCTAATCCTCTGATCATCTTATATGTCTCTCTTAAGTCACCTCTTAACCTTCTTCTGTCTAACGAAAACAGCCTCAAGTCCCTCAGCCTTTCCTCATAAGACCTTCCCTCCATACCAGGCAACATCCTGGTAAATCTCCTCTGCACCCTTTCCAAAGCTTCCACATCCTTCCTATAATGCGGTCACCAGAACTGTACGCAATACTCCAAGTGCGGCCACACCAGAGTTTTGTACAGCTGCAACATGACGTCATGGCTGCGAAACTCAATCCCTCTACCAATAAAACCTGACACACCGTACGCCTTCTTAACAACGCTATCAACCTGGGTGTCACCTTTCAGTGATCTATGCACATGGACACCGAGATCTCTCTGCTCATCCACACTACCAAGAATCTTACCATTAGCCCAGTACTCTATTCCTGTTACTCCTTCCAAAGTGAATCACCTCACACTTTTCCGCATTAAACTCCATTTGCCACCTCTCAGCCCAGCTCTGCAGCTTATCTATGTCCCTCTGTAACCTGCAACATCCTTCCGCACTATCCACAACTCCACCGACTTTGGTGTCATCCGCAAATTTACTAACCCATCCTTCTACGCCCTCATCCAGGTCATTTATAAAAATGACAAACAGCAGTGGCCCCAAAACAGATCCTTGAGGTACACCACTAGTAACTGAACTCCAGGATGAACATTTCCCATCAACCACCACCCTCTGTCGTCTTACAGCTAGCCAATTTCTGATCCTTGCTTGAACTCTTAGTGACATCTACAACCTGCTTTATTTTAAAGCTGAAAGAGTGACATTAAGAAAAATAACTAAATCATGACAATTGTACAAATCTTATCCAACTTTCAAGATCAACTTTGTATGTCCCTTCAATTTCTGTGGTTTGAGGCCTTGCAACACCTAAAATGGGGTCTGTTTGACTAAGCACTAAGTTCAAAAATGCTGGCTGAGTTCCGGTTCCCTATTGATGTTCTGCCCATTCCCATATTGGGAAAAATTGGACCTAGCAGAAAAAGGAGTGGGACTGATGCAATGACACTCTACTTGCCATTTTTAAAGGTACGTAGAGGCTTCTTAACAATGAAAATCTGGCCCTCAGAATCACTTACAATATGGAGAGGCCATTCATCCCATCCAGCTCTGTTGAGAAACTGCTGGAGTCTTGTACTACTGCTTGATCCCTGTAGGCCAGGCAATTGATTCCATTTTCACCACCCTTGTCACAGGCAGGGTGTTCCAAGTCATTGCCACTTGCTACATTAAAACTTCACAGTTCCCTGGAATTTCTTGCCCAAAATCTTAAATTTGTGACCCCTATTCCCTGTATCATAAGCTAAGGGAAACAGGCTTTTCTTTGTACTCTACTTAATCCAAAGTTGTCACAATCTTGTATATCGCAATCAAATCTCGCTTCTGCCTGCTTTGGTTCAAAGAGAAAGATCCCGGTTTCTCCAATCTAAACTCCCAATTATAAACGTGCAGCCCTGGAACTATCATGATAAATCTCTTCTGTTTGGTCTCAAGAACCAGAGAATTCTTGACAGAGCTGAGCAGGTTTGAGAGTTGCCATAAGATGAGAGTTCAAGGTGACTTGAGTGAGTGGGCAAAAACATGACAGACACATATGACATGACTAAATGTGAAATTATACATATGGGTGAAACACTGAAAGAAGTAGTACTGTGTAAATCCATGTTTTCCAATAATCACCATTTTAAAAAAAAACAGATCTAGTATCCTTGCACACCAGTCAATGAAAGACATGTGCTACAAGCAATTAGGAAAAGCAAATGGTACATTGGCATTCATTGCCAGAATATTTGAGTTCAAAAGTAGGGGTGTCTTACTGCAGTTGGGAAATAACACCTGGATTAATGTGTGCAGTTTTGGTCTCCTTATCTAAGAAAGGGACTGCTTCCTGTAGAGAGAGAGAGAGAGAGAGAGAGAGTGTAGTGGAGGTTCACTAGGCCGATACTGGGGATGTCAGGATTGTATTTTTATACAAGAGATTAGTTCAACTGGGCGGGTATTCATTAGAATTTAGATGATGAGAGGAGATCTGATTGAAAAGCCTAAAATTCTAACAGGGCTAGACAGACCAGATGCAAGGAGCACGTTTTCCCTTTTGGTCAGTCTAGAACCAGGTGACAATCTCAGGATAGGGGATAGATCATTTAGGATTGAGATGAGGAAATATTTCTTGACTCAACATATAATGAATGCATGAAATCCTCTACTGCGGAAGAGTGTGAAGGCCAAGTAACTGAATGTACTCAAGGCAGACAGATTTTTGTTTGGATTTTAAAGAAAAAGAGTTTGTTGGCGGGGTGGGGGGGGGGGTGTCACAGAGCAAGGAGTGGGAATATGACATTGAGATACAGGATCAGGCATGGTCATGTTGAATGGGTGAAGCAAGCTTGAAAGGGCCAATGGCCTACTCCTGTTCCTAGTTTCTATTTTTCATGACAGCTGCTTCTGAGGGAGCCCATCTTCTGTATATCATGCATTTAAACAAGGTTCCCATAATTTTTTGATACTCATTGTTTGGACAATGCTTTCATTCTGTGGAACTACTGTAACAATTTATTCGTTAGGTCCTGAGGAAATTGTGATGTGTTGCTGGTTTTTCCAGTTCCAATGGATACATCTGTTACCTCCAAACCATGTTGATAAGGCTGGCCTAATTAAACAGACTGGACAGTCCTGCTAAATACCTTCTTTGTCTGATAAGCCCCTCCACCAAACAAAGGACACTTGCACATTCCCAGAGAAAGGAGGTAAAATTTTAACCCCCCACTTGGGCAGGTGGGCATTGAATTCTGAAAAAACTGAAAATTCAACCTGGACCAGGCTTGAATGTGACCCATTCTTTCCTAAACCCTCCTCCTCCCTCTTCCCAATTCTCCTTCCCTTCCATAGATGAAAGGATTAATCAAAACTTTACCATGTTAACTACTACTGAACATGCGCATAAGGAGCTATGTCTTCATGATATCAGATCACATGACACTGCAGCTCATGTCTGTAGGGTCCAGAAAATGTCCTCTTACAATCCCTTTATATAGTTACTCTTAACAAAGCCTGTTTATAGAGTATTGACCACATTTTGGTACATGATGGCAATGGTGACCAAGGGAACTGGCACCAAGTGACAAGAAACATCTCAGATGAAACCCTGCCACATCACAGTACTGCAGATGAAACAAAGCTAGTGATCTGCTGAGGGGAAGTCCTGTGCAAAACCTGAAAAGTTGCAGGAGAAAGCCTTAAATCAAATTGGTCATGACACTTAAATTCTTCTTGATCAGAAACAAAAAAGCTTAACCACACAGAAGGGCCTGCATAACAGGTTGCAGCGAGGAAGAGCCCACACAAAAAGGTTACAAATGAAATACCCACCTAATAAATACAGTAGTGATGGAGAAGGTCTTGCCCAATTGCATCCTCTAGAGGATGCAGACTATCCAGACCAGGCAGTGTGCTGGGTCCTTAGACTCAGATAGTTTCAAATGCCATTTTGCTGCAGGTCTCGAACCCAGACAGACTAGTTCAGTGTGTTGCACATGATGAGTGGCAGTCCCAACATAGAAAATAGGAACAGGAGTATGCTATTTGGCCCTTTGAATCTGCTCAGCCTTTCAGTATGATTATGGCTTAAAGTCCTTCTCAGTACCCTCTTTCTTTCACCCAAGCCCTTGTTCCCTTTAGTGCTAAGAAATATACCTATCTCCTTCCTGAAAACAGTATTATGCCTCTGTAGCAGAGACTTCCACAGGCTCACTAGTCTCTGGGTGAAGAGATTTCTTCTTATATTGTTCCCAAGTAGTCTACCCCATATTGTTAGGCTGAGGCCCCCCGGTTCTGGAATTTTCTAGGTTTTCATGAGGTCTAGTCCCTTTAGAATTTTACAGAAGGTTAACGAAATGCTCCTGATTCTTGTAAACTCTACTGACTATAGTCCTAACTGATCTAGTCGGTCCTGCATACCAGGAATCAGTCTGCCATTTGGCACTTCCCATATCCAGAACACCCTTCATCAAGTAAAGAGACAAGAGCACACAGACTCACCAAGACCCTGTATAATTGCAGTAAGGCATCCCTGCTCCTCTACTCAAATCTCTTGCTATAAAAGGCCAATGTACAATTAACCTTCTTCATCTGCTACACCTGCATGCTTGCTTTCAGCAACTGTGTACAAGAATACCCAGGTCTCATTACACCTCTCCCAATCTATTGCTTTTCAGATAATAATCCACTTTTGTTTTGCTGCCAAAGTGGATAACCTCTCATTTATCCACATTATACTTCATTTGCTATGCATTTGCCCAATCACTGAACTTGTCCAAATTACACTGAAGCATCTCTGCATTCTCCTCTATTCACCCTCACATCCAGCTTTGTCTCATCTGCAAACTTATAAAAACTACATTTGTTCTCTCATCTAAATCATTAATATGTATTGTGAATAGCTGTCGTGCAAGCACTATTCTCTACTGTACTCAATTGCTACTCAGAAAGAGATCCATTTATTCCTAAGATAACAAGGTGTAGAGCTGGATGAACACAGCAGGCCAAGCAGCATCAGAGGAGCAGGAAGGCTGACGTTTCAGGCCTAGACCCTTCTTCAGAAATGGGGGAGGGGGAAGGAGATTCTGAAATAAATAGGGAGGGGAGGTGGATAGAAGATGGATTGAGGAGAAGATAGGTGGACAGGAGACAGACAGGTCAAAGAGGTGGGGATGGAGCCAGTAAAGGTGAGTTTAAGTGGGGAGTTAGGGAGGAGATAGGTCAGTCCAGGGAGGACAGACAGGTCAAGGAGGCAGGATGAGTTAGTAGGTAGGAGATGGGGTGGGGCTTGAGGTGGGAGGAGGGGATAGGTGGGAGGAAGAACAGGTTAGGGAGGCAGGGACAAGCTGGGCTGGTTTTGGGATGCAGTACCTACTAACCTCATCTGCCTTCTTGACCTGTCCATCTTCCCTCCCACCTACCCACCCCTTCCAACTGACCAACCCCCATCCCAATTCCCTACCTGCACTCACCTTTACTGGCTCCATCCCCACTTCCTTGACCTGTCCATCTTATCTCCACCTATCTGCTCCTCTATCCACCTTCCATCATCACTTCCCTCTCTCTATTTATTTCAGAGTCCCCTTCCCCATTTCTGAAGGGTCCAGACCCAAAACATCAGCTTTCCTGCTCCTCTGCTGCCTGGCCTGCTGTGTTCATCCAGCTGTACACCTTGTTATCTCAGCATCAGCAGTTCCTACTATCTCAGCCATAGATAGCATATTTTTAGGTGGGTTACAAAAGGAGGAATAGAAGATTTCAACCTGCAGTGAGTAAATTTCAGAACAGATCACTTCAGTTAACAACTGTCAAAGGGGTACATGAAACTGAAGACCAAGAGACATTCTACTTAGGGGAAGTGGTTCTTCAACAATGATAAGTAGGTAATAAAAAGTAGTAATTGATTAAAAGCTATCCAGGAAGATATATATGTATAGATCCAATTTGTTTCATGCCAATACCTGATGTTCAAAAACAATTAATCTAAGCTTGCAACTGGGTGCCATCAGCAATCAATGGAAGATCTCAAAGGTTCATAGAGCAAAGAACATTACAGCGCAGTACAGGCCCTTCGGCCCTCGATGTTGCGCCGACCTGTGAAACCAATCTGAAGCCCATCTAACCTAAACTATTCCATTAGCATCCATATGTTTATCCAATGACCATTTAAATGCCCTTAAAGTGGGCGAGTCTACTATTTTTGCAGGCATGGCATTCCACACCCTTACTACTCTGAGTAAAGAACCTACCTCTGACATCTGTCCTATATCTATCAACCCTCAATTTAAAGCTATGTCCCCTCGTGCTAGCCATCACCATCCGAGGAAAGAGGCTCCCACTGTCCACCCTATCTAATCCTCTGATCATCTTGTATGTCTCTATCAAGTCACCTCTTAACCTTCTTCTCTCTAATGAAAACAGCCTCAAGACCCTCAGCCTTTCCTCATAAGACCTTCCCTCCATACCAGGCAACATCCTGGTAAATCTCCTCTGCACCCTTTCTAATGCTTCCACATCCTTCCTATAATGCGGTGACCAGAACTGTACGCAATACTCCAACTGCGGCCACACCAGAGTTTTATACAGCTGCAACATGGCCTCATGGCTCCAAAACTCAATCCCTCTACCAATAAAACCTAACGTACTGTACGCCTTCTTAACAACGCTATCAACCTGGATGTCAACTTTCAGTGATCTATGCACATGGACACAGATCTTTCTGCTCATCCACACTACCAAGAATCTTACCATTAGCCCAGTACTCTATTCCTGTTACTCCTTCCAAAGTGAATCACCTCACTTTTCCGCATTAAACTCCATTTGCCACCTCTCAGCCCAGCTCTGCAGCTTATCTATGTCCCTCTGTAACCTGCAACATCCTTCCGCACTATCCACAACTCCACCGACTTTGGTGTCATCCGCAAATTTACTAACCCGTCCTTCTACGCCCTCATCCAGGTCATTTATAACAATGACAAACAGCAGTGGCCCCAAAACAGATCCTTGAGGTACACCACTAGTAACTGAACTCCAGGATGAACATTTCCCATCAACCACCACCCTCTGTCTTCTTACAGCTAGCCAATTTCTGATCCAAACCGCTAAATCACCCTCAATCCCATGCCTCTATTTTCTGCAATAGCCTACCATGGGGAACCTTATCAAACGCTTTACTGAAATCCAAATACACCACATCAACTGCTTTACCCTCATCCACCTGTTTGGTCACCTTCGACAAACTCAATAAGGTTTGTGAGGCACGACCTACCCTTCACAAAACCGTGTTGACTATCCCTAATCAAGTTATTCCTTTCTAGATGATTATAAATCCTATCTCTTATAATCCTTTCCAACACTTTACCCACAACCGAAGTAAGGCTCACTGGTCTATAATTACCAGGGTTGTCTCTACTCCCCTTCTTGAACAAGGGGACAACATTTGCTAGTCTCCAGTCTTCTGGCACTATTCCTGAAGACAATGACGACATAAAGATCAAAGCCAAAGGCTCTGCAATCTCCTCTCTAGCTTCCTAGAGAATCCTAGGATAAATCCCATCCGGCCCAGGGGACTTATCTATTTTCACACCTTCCAGAATTGCTAACACCTCCTCCTTATGAACCTCAATCCCATCTAGTCTAATAGACTATCTCAGTATTCTCCTCGACTACATTGTCTTTTTCCTGTGTGAATACTGACGAAAAATATTCATTTAGCACCTCTATCGCTTCAGACTCCACGTACAACTTCCCACTACTGTCCTTGACCGGCCCCAATCTTACTCTAGTCATTCTTTTATTCCTGACATACCTATAGAAAGCTTTAGGGTTTTCCTTGATCCTACCTGCTAAAGACTTCTCATGTCCCCTCCTGGCTCTTCTTAGCTCTCTCTTTAGGTCCTTCCTGGCTAACTTGTAACTCTCAAGCACCCTCACTGAGCCTTCACACCTCATCTCTACATAAACCTCCTTCCTCTTGAAGAGAGATTCAACTTCTTTAGTAAACCACAGTTCCCTCGCTCGACCACTTCCTCCCTGCCTGACAGGTACATACTTCTCAAGGACACACAGTAGCTGTTCCTTGAACAAGCTCCACATTTCAATTGTGCCCAGCCCCTGTAGTTTCCTTCTCCATCCTATGCATCCTAAATCTTGCCTCATAATCACCTTTCCCCCAGCTATAACTCTTGCCCTGCAGTATATACCGATCCCTTTCCATCACTAAAGTAAACGTAACCAAATTGTGGTCACTATCACCAAAGTGCTCACCTACCTCCAAAATCTAACATCTGGCCTGGTTCATTACCCAGTACCAAATCCAATGTGGCCTCACCTCTTGTTGGCCTATCTACATACTGTGTCAGGAAACCCTCCTGCACACATTGGACAAAAACTGACCCATCTGAAGTACTCAAACTATTCATTCAGCAAGGAGAAAGAGAACTAAGCTATAAAGCTTCTAAACATGCAGAACACTTGGTGAATCTTAAAGACAACCTTTAAAAGGCACTCAAGCAGCTCAAAGTTCAAATATTTGTAGCAGTATAACTTCTGAGACTGCAGGCATAAAAGTCATCACACCATGCTCTAAAACTTCAGAGACTGAAAATGAAAGATTACAAAATTAGAAAGGTTTCCAAAAATTCTGTGCAGTGGTAGCCAACATTGTCTGAAATAACTTCAAAGGCCACTGTCCCAACACCAAGTCACTCATTATTTACACATGACACATCCTTGACTCTAGTACTACCTCTTCAGAGTCAGCTCTCAGAGTGCCACAGTTTCTGACACGTCTCTTTTTATCTGTCAGCCAGAACTTCCTGATTGGACCAGATTAATAGCCTCACATAGTAAGGCATTTGATAAAGTACCAATTGGCTGATTGGTACAAAAACTAAAATCATATGGATTCGAGTTGGGCTGGCTAGATGGATACAAAACTGGCTTGGTCATAGAAGATAGAGGGTAGCAATGGAAGGGTGTTTTTCAGAATGGAGGCTGGTGACTAGTGGTGTTCCACAGGGATCAGTCTTGGGTCCACTGTTGTTTGTAGGTATATATAAATGATCTGGAGGAAAATGTGGGTGGTCTGGTCAGCAAGTTTGCAGATGACATGAAGATTGGTGGAGTTGCTGATAGTGCCAATAATTGTGAAAGGATACAACAGGGTATAGATAGATTGGCGACTTGGGCACAGAAATGGTAGACGGAGTTTAATCAAGACAAATGTGAGGTGATGCATTTTGGAGGATCAAATTTAGGTGTGATTTATACTGTAAATGGCAGAACGCTTAGGAACATTAACATTCGGATGGGTCTGGGCGTGTAGGCCCACAGTTCCCTAAAAGTGGCAACATAGGTGGGCGAGGTGATTAAGAAAGCATATGGCATGCTTGCCTTCATCGGCCAGGGCATGGAGTACAAGAGTTGGCAAACCATGTTGCAGCTATTTAAATTGTTGTTAGGCCACATTTGAAGTATTGTGTGCAGCTTTTGAACACTACCAGAAGGACATGGAAAATTTGGAGGGAGTATGGCGAAGATTCACCAGGATGTTGCCTGGTCTTGAGGGCATTGACTATGAGGAAAGGTTAAAAAGACTAGGATTGCTTTCACTGGAAAGACAGCAACTGAGAGGAGACCTGATAGAGGTCTATAAAAGTATGAGAGATATAGATAGGGTGGATAGTCAGAGGCGTTTTCCCGGGCTAAAGTTTCAATTACGAGGCGGCACAGGTTCAAGGTGAGAGTGTGAAAATTTAAGGGAGATGTGCGAGGGAAGTTTTTCATGCAGAGAGTGGTGGGAGCCTGGAACGTTCTGCCAGAGGAGGTGGTAGAAGCAGGAATGTTGGCAACATTTAAGAGGCATCTGGATGGTTACATTAATAGGGAGGGAATAGAGGGATACAGACTGAATAAGGGCAGAAAGGTTGTTTTCTAGATTAGTTGGGGTGTGATGATCAGCACAGGCTTCTTGGGCCAAAGGGCCTGTTCCTGTGCTGTACTTCTCTTTTGTTCTTTGTTCTTGTTCTTTGTTCATTCTGGGTGGGATGCACTTCAGAGAGTCAGTGTGGACTTGTTGAATTGAATGGCCTGTTTCCACACTGTCAGGATTATATAAATTCTACGGAACCAAGAAACTCATGTGCAATGAGGTCCAGCTGGCTGACCTCATTGTTATCACTACATCCCTCCCCGTCTGAGTCCGAGTATATAGGCTGGTTCTTTTTCTTGGAGAGCCTCCTGGGGCATTTTAGCACCTGGTCAGGTCCTCTGACTCAGCCTCTGATACAGACGGTATGTAATGCACAGGAGCCCGCCCCTTGTGCCAGGAGCGCCTTGGTAGAATCTTAGTTTCTTCTGCGACAAAGATATTGAGACAGCTAGGTCCGTTGTGTCCATCTTATTCAGTGGATTCATCAACGCTTGACAGAGAGGGTGAATCCATGGGTTTTGGCAGCCTTTCCAACAGTTTTGAGGGGCAGGGCGCATCTTGCTTCTGCACAGTTTGCGAATTGTGGCTTTCAAACGGTCCACATGCTTGTTCAGGACCATTGCACCTACCCAAACTTTATACGTCACTGGCCCTGCATTGCCCATGCCTCTTAGCTATGCAGGGCCATTTCCGTGATTCTTGCACAAAACTTTGTCTCTTTTGTTTGGTGGAATCTTGTGACTGGCATTGGTGTTCCTAATGCCGTTTCACCTCCTGAAGGTCTGGGAAGATCAGACTTTGGAGTCTTCCACCCATTAGCAACTCGACCAGTGCTTTCACGTGGGGTTGTCCTATAATCAAATGAGAACCATGACAGCTCAGTTTCTAGCGAGTCTAAAGGCTGTTTCTTCAAGTCTGTCTTCAAAGTTTGGATTGCTCTTTCTGCCAGGCCGTTGAATGATGGGTAGTATGGAGCTGTCCTTATATGTCACATCCCATTCGACTTCAAGTAGTACCCAAATTCCCTGCTGGTAAATGATGGCTTGTTAGCTGTGACCAACTCTTTGGAACTTTGTGTTTTGAAAAGGATGAGTGTAGTTTTTCTATTGTTATCCCCATGTTTGATGAATGGACTCTGTGCACGTCCTGTTACTTTGAATGGGTGGCCGCAACAACTAAGAACACTGAGCCCACAAAAGAACATGCATAGTTGACGTGCAACCGAATCCAAGGTTTACCAGGCCATTCCCACTAATGCTGGCAGTCCTTTTTGTCTTTTTTGGCACTCTGGGTACTGCCCTAATGTGGTATGTCTGCATCCACACCTGGCCACCAGACATAACTTCTTCCCAACATCTTCATTTTGGAGACCTTGGGGTGGCCCTGGTGGAGTTCAGCCAGTTTTGGTGGTGATTGTTGCTCGGAACAATAACTCTTGTTCCCCATAATGATATACTGTCATTTCCTGTGATCTGGTGTCTCTGTGTCCAAAACAGTGGTTTCAATTCTAGTTGTGACTGCCTTTTTGGTTTCCCCCATCACCCACTGTTATTTCAGTTTTGACAGCACTGGATTTTTCTGTGTCCTAAGTCTGATATTGACAGCTCTGATTGGGAGAAAATTTAATACCATTGCAGACTCTTTCACTGGGGGTAGCATCAGTGATGTATCTGCTAATGGGAGACTGCTCAATACATCTGAATTCACTACTTGGCCTCCTGGACGGTGTTCTAACTTGTAATTATGAGCTTAGTATTAGAGCCCACCACTGAATGCAGCCCGAAGCTGTGGGCAGCACTGCCTTGTCCTCTCTAAGTTGATCAAGTCATTGTTTATCATAGGTCTGTTAGTATCATAAATTTTCACCCATAAATGTATTGGTGGAACTTCTTGACTCCAAATATGACCGCCAATCCTTCTTTCTCTATCTGGGCATATTTATGCTCTGCATTTACCAAAGTGCATTTGCTATTGGGTGATCCTCTCCTTTGGGCCACCTAGGAGCTAGTGCCACCCTAGTGTTGTAAGGGGAGGCATCGCATGTTAATACCTGATTATTCTTGGGGTCATAGTGTGCCAGCACCTCAAAGGATGATAACTGTTTCTTTACTTCACTGAAAGCTGGGTTTGTCTGTGCAACCATTTCCAAAGCTGACCCTTTTTTTAGGAGTTGATGCAAAGATGCCAGGATGGAGGCGAGGCTATGTATGAACTTTCCATAATAATTCACCAGGCCAAGAAATGATCGAAGTTCCTGGACAGACATGGGAACCCCGGAGCACCTTTGATTGCCCTCACTTTATCTTCCAACAGATGTAACTAAGACTTGTCGACTCTGTCGCCCGATTAGGGCCACTTGGGAGGCCTGGAATTTTTCCTGCACGTTTTTCACTTCTTAGTCATATGCCCACCTTGGAACAAATGCCTTAGATCTATGTCCAAGTTCTCTAAGTGTTCCTTATTAGTTTTCCCTGTTATTAGAATGTCTTCTAGATAAGTGACGACCTGAGGTAGACCTTGCAAAATGTTCTGCATTGTCTGCTGAAAAATTGAACAGGCTGACAATACCCCAAATGGCAGTCTTGTACATTTGTACAAGCCCTGATGGGTATTAATTGTAGCATACGTCTGGGAATCCTCGTCTCAATGCAATTACAAATAAGCGACGGCTTGTTGAGATTTGTGAAGGACAGCCACCCTGCCAGCTTTGCATATAAATCCTATATCCGAGTGATTGGATATTTATCCAGCTCTGAAAAGTGGTTTACCCTTTGTTTAAAATCACCGCAGAGGTGAACCAACCCATTGGGCTTCAAAATTGGTATGACTAGTGCTGCTGATTCTGCAAAATGGACTGGTTTGTTGGTTCCTTCACTTTCCAGCCTTCTGATTTCTGGCTGTACTTTTGCCTGTAAGGAAATTGCACTGGGCAGACCCTGGAGATTCATGGAACAGCTTCCTGGTCAACATGCAAGGTGGTCTTGGCTTTCCTGGAAGACTTCCATGTATTTAATAAGGATTCACTCAGGCATCTATTTTCTAATTGAAAAATGTTGAGCCAATCAAGGTGAATCTATCGCAGAGATAACAAGAACTGCAGATGCTGGAGTCCGAGATAACACAGCAGGCCAGGCTACATCAGAGGAGCAGGAAAGTTGACATTTCAGATTGGGACCTTTCTTCTTCATTCCCTTCTGTTCCAACTAATTTTGCTCCATCAAGTGTGGGCCCAAGCTTTTTACTGCAATCACCAGTAACTGAACCAGCTGCTTCACAAAAGTGACCAGAACTGACTTTGTACCCTTAAACTGTAAAGGTTCCCTGATGTAAGTTCTCAGCCAAATTGAGATCTTGCGCAAAGTTAAGGGCTGGAGTGCAGAGCAAATTTTGTTAAAAACTGGTTTTGCGGTCACTAATAGAGCCACATTGGTGTTCACCTCCATTAGCCACTGGATGGCCATTTAACCAGATGCTTATATTGATTGATTCTGATTTGGATGTTGCTGAGCAATTTAACTGTTCCACATCAGATGAAGGGGAATGCTCCAGGATATGAACTGTCCTGGATACCGGCCTATGAGTTATCTTACTCAATTTGGGTTTAGTTGGACTCTAGTTGTTTTGAGTCTGCATACTGACAGCAACTATGGTGGCTTTCCAGCCAGCATTCTGAAAACAATTTTAATCATTTGGCTGAGGTTTGGCTTTGTTTTGGAGTTTTGCTATGGTCTGACCTGGAGTCCCTCTGATCAGGATATGTCCTGAGTGAGGCAATGCAATTGCATTGAGTAGTGTTCCAAGCTCAGTTGGACTGGAGTGGATGACCACTTCCATTGGAATACCCTGCAAGTCATATCCTCCACTTGCCACAATTTCCAATGATAAAGCCAGTTGTAGCACCTGTTTGAAGTCTAGTTGGGCTTCAGCTGGTAGGTGCTTTTGCATGGTTACATCATTAATTCCACATACTAAATGGTCTCTAAATATTTCATTAATGGTTAAAACTAAATTCACATGATTCTGCCAGTCATCTTAACCTGGTCAAAAATCCCAAAACGGATTCCCTGGTTCTTGAATTGCCAAGTAAAAATGATAGCGTCTCAGAATTAGAGGCGGCTTGGGGTTGTAATATTCTTCAACTATGTCTGTCAATTCTTAGAAGGTTTTAATATCTGGTCCCTTGGGAAAAGTTAGGTTCCTAATACCAGAAAGAGCCGTGGCTCCACAAGCAGTCAGGAGAATCACTTGTTGCTTTTAATCTGCCACAATGTCATTTGCCCAGAAAGAGTAATGCATTCTTGCTGCATACTGGGCCCAGTCCTTGATGGCAGCATCGAAAAGGTCAAGCTTCCCAAACAAAGGCATGATCTAAGAAATGCTTACCCCAATTCAAAGACGACTTTTGCAAGCAAATTTCTTCAGGAATGTACTTCCATTCTCATTGCCACTGAAATAACTGGAGAGAGGCTGATATGCTGTCACCAAATCTCCCTTTATCTACACATGAACAGTCCTTGACTTTAGTACTGCTTCATTCCAAGTCATCTAGCAGAGTGGCATTATCTCTGACACTTCACTTTTTGTCTGTCAGCCAGGGCTCCCAATTGGACCAGATTAACACCCCCAATCATGGAATATAAATTCTGAGTCCAACTGGCTGACCGTGTTACAGTCAAGCAGTTGACACAGCAAAGAGGTACATTGGAAGAAAAGGTATCTCTTACACAGAAATATTCAGTGCTGTAAGATGACTGTGAGCGGTTAGTTGATGAAAACTTTGTTTCAATTAAAGATTGATTATCTTAAGTGTGAAAACTGTGTTCAGTTAAAGGAGATAAAAAAATCTTCATTTACCTATTCAGTAAAGATTGCAGTAAAGATGTTAGATGTTCATGATTACATATTAACTGTAAAAAGGTACTGCAAAAGAACTTTGTGGTGGTGGGTATGTAAAGGGTTAAGTATACAGCGCTTGGTCATAAAGAACTATTTCACAGTGTTGTGCGATTATATGGAACTAGAGCCTGAAGATGTTCTCCCTTTGTGTTAATGAGGAGGGTAATTGGCTCACGAATACAGGAGATAGGGTTGGGAAGAAGTATTGCCATGTTGGGAGGATAATGGTGACTGAGATGGGCTGTATAGTGTTGTTTGGAAACATTGATTGGTGCTAATGATGGTTCAGGATGGATTGAGATCATGATTGGGTGGAGAGGATGAAATACAGGCCAGCAGCAGCTCATGCGTTTAGAATACAAGACTTTGAGGAACATTTCTACTCCTCATGGCTCAGATCTGAGTTGGAGGCGTATGTATTTTTTTTTTGGAAACAATTGACTTTGACTGCAGCCTTAAGTGATTCGATTAAAAGCTGCCTATTAATAGACACTTTTTCTCCTGAATGCCGTTGTGGCCAGTTTTGTTTAGGGAATGCAATAGTGTCCAATTTTGCAGAGGGGACTTCAAACAAGCATTCTACCTCTTAAACTATGCCATAGACTTCCAGTCTTTGTTAGTCTCAGTCACTGGAAGCTGATTTTTTGCAAAAGCCAATGTAGACAGTGAGGCAAAATGAACTTGTGCATCCAATTTGGATGTTGGAAACTTCGGAGGTCATCCAGCGTCTGAAAATGGGTGCCGCATGGACAACCGTCTGTGCTAGTACATTTTTATTATGTAAACTTCACTGTCGGATTGCTGTAGTATCGTAGGAATTGGCTTGTTACAACTATTATGTTTCTCATTTTTCAGTCTGGGGTACATTGGAGTGATGGCAATTGGAGAATGTTGTGTTTCCTCAAATGGTGCATTGACAGGAAGAGAATTCAAAAGGTAAAACTTAACCAGATACTCTGGTTGAATTCAACTTAGGAAACATAAGGAAAGCAGTCTTCAGTCCCTTTTGTCACTATTTAACAGACTCTAGCTGATGTATATCTCTACTTAGTTTACTCTCCTTTGTTTCATATCCATTGACATTCTGATCAAAAAAGATCTATTGATCTTAATTCAAGCTATTTCAGTTGACCCAGCATCTACACCCTTATTCAAGAGGATGGGGAGCAGGTTTGTTGCTCATATTCTTGGGCATTAGAAATAATTGGAGCTAAAGACTGCCAACTAAGGACAGTTCCAGCAATAAACAGCAATGGTGCCCTGAAAGGAAGAACGCCAAGAGTCAGAACTATTATCAGACTAAATCATGTGAACTGCAGGACCCATTTAAACACTGAGCTCAGCCCATATTTCTAGGCTGTCAGAATTTATGCCCTTTCCAATGTTCAGATGTAGGTCCTAGAGGGAGGGATGACATGTTTGATGGGAATAATAATGTGTTGGTAGCTCAAACAGTTGTTTTCTAGAGTTAAAAAGAAAACTCCATGACTTTCTGACTGTACTTTGGAACATTTTGCAAGCATTCAGGCCACTTTTTGAGTGGTCACCAACAGCCTTGTTAAGGACTGCTGATTAGGCTTCTCAAGATGCCAGTTAGATCACAAGCTCAGATGAGGGCAAATAAATTTAGAAGTTTGTGTCTGAATTTAGCGCAGGAGTTTCATTTCAATACTAATATAGCAGTGACCTGAAGCCCCATATTCAAGGATCTCTCCAGTGTTAAATGTTTGCTGCTGTGTCCCTTTTAAGCACAGCAATGTTAAACTTAGACCCCACAGAGTTTTAATGGACATTTAGTTAGGAATTCATTGGGATGTAGCACAAGTTAAAATTTATTTAAACATGTTGAAGGCTCTTTGCTCTTAAGTTTCCCTTTCCTTTTAGCAGCAAATTTAATTGCAGAGTTCCATTACTGGCTGTCCAAATTCACCTCTATTTGGGGATGAGCTCATAACTTACTAGACATCTTGTCAGCACTGTTTTGTGAAACCAAAATTTAAAAAAAAATAGTAGGTGTTGATACAGAAGATGAGGGAAGTAAACTTATATGAAGAAACAGACTTCTATTTTTAAGGAGTGCTACACAATAACTTGCTGCTCTATCAGGATTTGTTAAATCTAGTCAATTTCCATGATGTGGAGAAGCCGGTGTTGGACTGGGATGGACAACGTCAGAAGTCACATAACACCATGTTATAGTCCAACAGGTTTATTTAAAATCACAAGCTTTTGGAGCTCTGCTCCTTCGTTGGGTGCACTGCACCTGATGAAGAAGCAGCACTCTGAAACCTTGTGATTTGAAATAAACCTGTTGGACTATAACCGGATGTCGTGTGACGTCTGACCTAGTCAATTTCAACTGACAGGCACTTAAGTTTAAAGCACTAATGCTCATTCTCACAGAAAAGAAAAGTTAAGTGTCACTGTTCTCAGTTTAGCAGGTAGAGAAAGGGAGGATGCCAAGTTTCATAGGCTAGGTAGTGTCTCAATTATTCAACAGAAAAAAATGTAGAACTAGAACTTAGGAATAATATGTACAGGAAATATGCAGCCAGCATTGTTGCCTTAACATCCCTAAGTTTTCATCTGACTACTGTACCTCAGTGACATCATCTAAAAACATTGTTTTCGCGTGTACTCTGATATGTACCTAACTTCATCTCATTACCACCTTTCTCCACTTTGACTGAATTGTCTGACTGGAGATTGAAGTCATGGACCAGTGCAATTATGGTGGCTGTTAGTGGATTAGATTTCCATTTGGCTAATCAGCAACTTTGCCCTGGCTCTTGAACTCAGCAACAGCATTTCAGGTTCTTCATCGATCACGGCATGTGAATGTGCCTATAGTCCAACAGCTCTGGGAATGAAAGATCTCTAAACTCTGGCAAAGCTCTGAATAGCTGCTACAAACCTTAATCATGAAGACTCATGCAGGCAAGAAAATCCAAAGAGGATGCAGACAGGCTGCTGCTACTCCTCTCCCATCCAGAGGTTATGTTTGAACCAGTGAGGGCCAGAAGGGATTTGCTGCTTCCTTGCCAGCACTCAAAGTAAACAGGGTGTGGTAGGAAGCAACTGAAGCAACCAACAGGACTGTGGTGCCCAGAACATGGATACAATGGCAGAAACTGTTTACTGTTCTTGTTAAGTCAGGAAAGCTGGGTGATGTGTCACTTTGAGTTGTCTGGTGCTTCTCCTAGCATTCTTCTGCACAGTACTCCTCATACTAACACACCTTGCAGTTTTACACACTCGTTTCTCTCCAGGCTTGTGCTTAAATTTCCAATAGAACAGCTAAAACTCTCATTCACTCTCAGTGCTATCTTGAATCCATTTCTCACTATAATCTTCCATAAATTATCAATCTTTCACCTCCTCATTATGCCCATCGCACACAACACTTTCTCTCATTGCAATGCACCAGTCCAGTGAGTGAGAGAAGAACAGAGGTATCTACAGCAATAGCGGTCCTGAATATATTGGAGAAGGATGGTATCGGAAAATCCCTATCATAGGATGCAAATCACTCAGCTGGATGTAAAGCCCCAGGTGGCATTCATGAAAGTGAACTTATGCAGACTGTGTGTACTTCTGTGATCAATCAACATTTCCAGAAACCATGTGTACCCTTAGAGAGAGTGAAGGAATTCATCTCTACCATGAGTGCCATGATGCCTCAGGCATTTAACATATGAGGAGAGATTGAATCGGGTAGGTTGTATTCACTGGTGTTTAGAAGAATGAGGGGGATCTCATAGAAATTTATAAAATTTTAACAGGACTAGACATGATAGATGCAGGAATGATGTTCCCAATAGTGGGAGAGTCCAAAACCAGGGGTCATTGTTAAGGAAAAAAGATAAACCTTTTATGACTCAAATGAAGAGGAATTTCTTTTCCCAGAGAGTGTGGAATTCACTACCACAGAAAACATTATGTTTTCAAGAAGCAGGTAGACTCTAGTGGCTAAAGGATTATGGGGGGAGGGCAGAATTAAGATATTGTGCTTGATGATCATCCATGACATAATTGAATGGCAAAGCAGGCGCGAGGGATTGAATGGCCTATTCCTGCTCCTGTCTTCTATCTTTCAATGCTTCTATGTTCCTCTTTTTGCTCTGATGTCCACCACCATAGAAACAATGGTTGCCACCGTGAAAAATCAGATGTAGTAAGCAACTAGATTCATATTGGCCTTGCCATTGGCATTCATTGCTTTAATGAAATACAACAAAGCACTGTGCTTATCCCTTGCTCACCTCCAAAGTCTCATGACAGATCCATTACCTCCTGCCCTGATGATCAAATGTGTTTCTGCACGATGTAGGTGGGGAGGTTTTGTGCACCTGACTTAGGCTGCAGAACCGAGGGAATGTTGTTGAGGCCTTCATTATTTTATTTTTATATTTTTATCAGTTTGAGTTTGGAGCTGTAAACTGTGAGCTGAGTGTTGAAAGTGCCCTTTGTACTGCGAGCAACAGTTTTTTTAAATAAAGGAGAATGAACAAACTAATATTCGCTTATAAGGCCAGGCCTGGAAGATGATTGCAGTTCTGTGGATATTTCAGTTCATTATGCTCAGATAGATGGTAGATGTTGAACGTTAACTGGGACCTCAAGAGACAACCTAAGTTTGAATTGAGTTGGAGGTGTCTTTAAGTCAGAAAGATTGTGGCTGTGAAAACTTCAGTGTGGAGATTTGATTGCTCCCTGGTTATCCCCTCATTATCGACTAATTGAAAGTTTGGAGAATAGAATTGGTTGTAAGCATGGAGTGAATATTCCTCGGAGTCTACTGGAAGCTATCTGCATGTACCGGTGTCTTCAGAAACCAAGCAAGATACAATCCCATGTTCCTGTGAGATCACGGATCATGTCTGCTTAAGTAAACTGGCCAGTAAAATCTTGTTTATTTTTTTCTTTTGATTTATCCAATAACTGTGTCTGTTTGGTTGTCTATCTTTTTGTGAGTAGGAGTTAAAATCAAAGAAAATTGGGTTTAAATCATAGATATTAATCAGATTATCTTGTTGCTTAGCTTTGCTCTGCTAAAGCTACTGCATTATTGATAAATTGTTAATTACTTTGTTTACACTACTCACAATGTCTGGTTTTGGTTATTGAAAAGGTCTGGTTGTGAATCATTGAGGTCAAATTTGAAGGTCATGGAATGAATTAATTTTACTGTATTGTGAATACAAGGATAGGGAGGCTAAATTGATTTGTTTGCCCTTCTTTGTGTTGTAATAATGTCTACCACAAGTGTTAGCATGTTAGAACAGGGTAAGGAACATCTGCCTTCTGGCTGTGCTGAAGCTCCAAAGGCTGTACCATGTGGAAGCAATAGTAATTGAATGAGTGACATAATTTTTCTACAGTGCTATTCGCATTAAAGTGATGTCTATGTCTATGGTATGATGTTGTTCATTTCAACTAATGAATTTGTGAATTTCTCATATCCATGGTTTCTACTTGGTTAAATTTTCCATTCTCACTAGACAGTAGCCTTCAAGTGGTTGATATGATTAGGT
Organism: Rhincodon typus; assembly: GCF_021869965.1. NCBI lineage: Eukaryota > Metazoa > Chordata > Chondrichthyes > Orectolobiformes > Rhincodontidae > Rhincodon > Rhincodon typus. The sequence goes on along the minus strand of NC_063332.1, from coordinate 140,242,678 downwards.
GTAATGAAGAAGAAATGTTGTGAATATTGGATTGTTGACTGTTGGAATGAATTTTGTTTGTGGTGAGGGCACAGACAGGTCTCCGGTGATGCTGCCACATGCTTTAACACACTCAAATAGGTAAAAGCTAGGCCTGGATGAGGTCATTGCAGGCTTTTCTGGCATTCAAGTGAATAACTGCAGGCACTGGCCACATATGATGTCGATTTGTACTGTACTACCTCCCCTTCCGACATCATCTGAGACCCTGTAATGCCTTCTGACCAACCTAATGGCTTGCTCATTCACTGCACTTTACTCATGTTGCTCTTGTTAAACACCTTCTCTCTGTCTCTGGTAAGAATCATCAAACAGACCATGAAAGGGTAGCCAAAGAGCCAGTCACTGGCATTCTGTAGAGGAAATTAAACATGTAGGTCATATATCTGCCACAGACTGGATGACTCATCTCAGTTTCAAGGCTATCAGCACAGATGTATGTGATCACCTTCTGATGGTCACAAACTATTTGAACATGTAGGAGTGGAATCCCTTGCGATTGATGAAGACTCCAAACTGGCATCTTAATTGCCATGTGTATGCATTCAGTGACTTGTCATACTTGAGGGAACTCAACCACTGAAATGCAATCAACAGTCCTCTGTATTTGACTGACTTCATCTTTGACAAAATGGTCATCAGCAAGGTACTTGAAAACAAGTCGCTGTGATGTGGGACATGCATTTATGAGGAGCAGATTTTGAGATCATTAAACTGTCACCAGGAATAAGGAGCTTGGGGCAAAGGAATTCAAGCTGCGTTGAATTTAATGGCTACTGGTTAAGCATGCCCACCTGGCAGTTTTGGAACAAAGTCTTGCCCTAGGCAATTGGAGATGTCTCTTATTAGCTACTTTGAAAACTGGATCTTTATGAGGCCTTGTTATCCTGTCATATCAAGGAAACTGATCTTCTCTCTTCATATCTTGTGCTATATGTGTCCCTTCCTTTGAACTGGAGCTTTGAATTTATCCCCTTATAGTATGTGGCCATAGTGAAAGTAGCTGCTTTTGGTGTTGTTGCTCCTCTAGAAGTCCCTCCCAAACCTCACCACCTCTTTACCTCACTTCGTTAACTCACTTCTTTAAGACGGTACTTAAGGACTTCCTCTTTGACCAAGCTTTTGGCCAACCAGCCTAATTTCCCCTATATGGTGTAGAGGTGCTGGTGTTGGACTGGGGTGGACAAAGTCAGAAATCACACAATACCAGGTTATAGTCCAACAGAGTTATTTGAAAACACAACCTTTCAGAGCCTCATTCTTTCTTCAGGTGTTAGTGAGCGAAGTAGTATCAGACACAGAATTTATAAGTAAAAGATCAAAGGGTCACACCACTGATGAGGATGTATTAAACAAACCTAAGATGCTGTTAAATCTTTAATCAGTCAGAAGGTTTTAATTCAATACTCAATTCAGTACTCAATACCAACAACTGCCAATTTCCAGATGCCATCCTACAACTCATCCACTTCATCCTCGACCACAACGTCTTCACCTTCGACAACCAGTTCTTCTTCCAGAGGCACGGAACACCATGGAGACCAGATTTGCTCCCCAATATATCAACATTTTCATGCACAGGTTCGAACAAGATTTCTTTGCTGCACAGAACCTCCGACCAATGCTTTACACTAGATACATTGACAATATTTCCTTCTTTTGGATTTATGGCAAGGAATCACTGAAACAACTACATAGCAACATCAACAAGTTTCATTCCACCTTCAGAATTAGCATGGACTACTCTTTAGAATCAGTCCCATTCTTGGACACACACATATCTATCCGGGATGGACACCTCAGTACATCACTTTACCGCAAGCCTATAGATAACCTTGCGATGCTGCACTTCTCTTAGCTTCCATCCTAATCATGTTAAAACAGCCATCCCCTACGGGCAAGCCCTATGCATATACAGGATCTGTTGAGATGAAGAGGAATGAGATGGACACCTGAAGGTGTTGAAGGATGCCCTCATAGGATATGATGCTCAACTCATTGATTGCCAGTTCTGACGTGCCACAGCGAAAAGCCATAATGATCTCCTTAGAAGACAGACATGGGATATGTCCGATAGCATACTCTTCGTCGTCCAGTATTTCCTGGGAGTGCCATATTCTTAGCAGCCTTCAGCACATTATCGATGACGATAAGCACCTTGCCAAGATCTTCCCCACACCTCTACTTCTCACCTTCAAACAACCATCAAACCTTAACCTGACCATTATTCGCAGCAAACTACCTAGTCTTCAGGACAATATTGACAACAACCCTGTACAACCCTGTCATAGCAACCTCTGCAAGAGATGTTAGATTATCGACATGGACAATACCATCACAAGTGGGAACACAATCCACCATGTACACGGCAGATACTCCTGTGACTCAGCCAACGTTGTCTATCTCATATGCTGCAGGCAAGGATGCCACAAGACATGGTATATTGGCAAAACCATGCAGACACCACAACAACGGATGAATGGACTCTCCGCAACAATTGCCAAACAGGGATGTTCCCTCTGAGTGGGGGAACATTTCAGTGGTCAAGTACATTTGGCCTCAGATCTTCAGGTAAACATTCTCTAAGGCGGACTTGGGATACAACACAGAGTCGCCGAGCAGAGGCTGATATCCAAGTTCGGTACCCATGAGGTCAGCCTCAAACAGGATCTTGGGTTCATGTGGCACTTAGGTGATCCCACCACACTATACATATTCTCTCTCTCTCACATACACACAGGCACACACACACACACGCTGTCTCCCACACAGGCACTCTCTTGCCCCACATACCCACACGCACACTCCCTCTCTCTCTCTTCCACCCTCTCCCATACACACATGCACATTCTCTCTCTCTCTCTCTTCCCCCCCTCTCTCACATGCACACACTCTCTCTCTCCCCCCTCACTCCAATACACAGAGACACTCACTCTCTCTCCTCCCCCCTCTCACATTCACACAGGCACTCTCACACAGACCCACTCACATACTCTGTCACATACCCATTCTCACTTTCTCTCTCTCTCTCTCTGTCACACACATACACACACACGGACACAAACATGTGCACGCACGCGCACGCACGCGCACACAAATGTAAACCTATGGGGTGAATTTGTACTTGCAGATACATTCTATTTTGTTCAAAAAGCTCACAATTTATAGACAGTCAGTCAGTGTGGAGTTTTATAAATTCCTACTTTAGAAATAAAACCAGTCTGACTCCAAACCAAAACATAAACCAATGCTAAACAAGCCCTCACATCTAACATGCATTGTCTGACCTAAAATGTCACCTCTTCTTTGCACTAATAAAACCTTTAGTTCTCTCAGGACAGTGAGTTGAAAGGAATTTGGGGATTTACATATTCACATTAAGCGATTAAAACTTCTAACTTATTAAATATTTAACAGCATCTTAGGTTTGTTTAATACATCCTCATCAGTGGTGTGAGCCTTTGACCTTTTACTTATAAATTCTGTGTCTGATACTAATACCTGATAATACCTAATACCTGAAGAAGGAGCAAGACTCTGAAAGCTTGTGTTATCCAGTGAACCTGTTGGACTACAACCTGGTGTCGTGTAATTTCTGACTTTTTCCCCTATATGGCTCATGTCTTTTTTGTAAAAAGTGCTTTGTTTTAATAAAGCTGCTATAAAAATACAGTTTGTGATGTAATTTAAAGTATTCAGCAGTGCACATCATTAGCAGAATTTAATGCCCTCTCCTTGAGTTGACTGATATTTAATCAGGTGGCATGATGCTGGGAGGGGTGCCTGCCACCTTTCCACCTCTGTGCTGTTTACGTTATGGTGCTGAGACTTGTGGACAGCCTTCCTGCATTGGCACAAATTGATATTCAATAACCAGTTTGTGTGACAGTCACCATAGATGCCCAACATGCAAATTCTTTCACAGAGGTTTATCTTGCTCAAAGAATCCATTTGAGGGACCTGCCATTGAAGTGGGGGGGAGGACTACTAAGAACCAGCCCACTTTCCTTTGATCCCTACCCCATGATGAACAGTTTAATCCTCAGTCACTTGGGCCTCTGCTGGATGCATGAATGGTCACTGCTTCTACTGGTGCTGCCAGCAGTAGACAATCTTCACCTTTAGGTTGGTCCAAGCCACTGGGTGATGGCAGGATTTCTACCTCCACTGTCTCTAATTGGACAGAAGTATGTTCAGCATTTCATTTGGCAGGCTTTTCTCAGAAGACATAACACCAAGCTCCTACTGAGTTGATAGCCAATGGCTGAGATCTCCATCACCTCTATTGCACCATGTACATGTTTATTTCTATTTGAAAGCATGGGTTGATTTTTTCGCACATGCAGTGACAGATTAGGGGGTAGGGCAAATATTGTGGAGCCTTATACGACAGAGCCTTCCCAGAATTGGGAAAATTTTCCAGCAGTAGCTTGGAAGGGAGATAAGACCATTAGAAATAGGAGTAGACCATTCAGCCCTTTGAGCCTGCTGAACCATTCAATAGTATCATGGCTGACCCGACATTTCCTTCAACAACAATCCTACTTTTTCCCTGTAATTCTTGATTCCCCTATTGATTAAGAATCTGTTTCAGCCTTAAATATACACAAAGACTGTGCTTCCACAGATTTGTTCAAGGAGGAAATTTAAATAGTTAAGGCCACAAATAGGAATGCTTTTGTGACATTGCTGCCATTTTGTTGATGGTGGAGTAACTCCTGCCCTCTGTGGCAGTCAACAACTCCACATATTGTTGCCTGTGGGTGTTAACAGAGCCTGAATTTTTATTGCATAAAGACACTTGAACTAGAGTGGATTCCCATAATGAGTTGTCTGCTTTCTCACCTTTGAAATATAAAATTATTTTTGTCCCTGTGAGGGCACCTGAATTTTGAGGCTGCCTTGCATCCTCATGTCTGTCACTTCTCCTATCGGGGCTGCTGCGTTGCCAAACTTCTGACCACCAACTCCAAAATATTAAAGATGATGACTGTGGAGGTCGTCAATTAGAAAATCATCTGATACAATCGATCTGGTGGTCTGGCACTGGCAGCTGTGGGATCTGGGCAATCGTTTGGTCCTGGCTTGCTATCTTAAAACCCACGGGTTAATCCTGCCCCATTTGTCTGAAAACAGTTCACTGTGTATTCTGTCTGGTGCAATGGAAGTTTTTGCAAGGCAGTGTGATAAGACTCATTTAATATGAAATACAGTTATTAAACCATGTTTAAACAATGGCACATTTGTTTCAATAAATCCTTTATTGTTCAAACATATTACACCGTTTTTTTTAACCATTGCTTTCGCCCCCTTTCTTTTTATCTTAACTTGTGATTCAAACATTTATATTTCAGTTTGCTTTCTTTAGATTTACTTTCAGTTTTCCATATTTTCCAATTTACAAACATAATCTGTGACTTTATGATTCTTGAAAAGTCCTATGCTGTTTGCCCCTCCTTCCTTGACAGAATTTTTAGTTCTGTTTCAATTGTTCATTCACGTTGGTAGTATCCTTGTTTATAGTTCATGCTTGTTTAGCATCTTTAAATATTATTCACTTATTTCAGACTCTCTAAGTTCCTCTGTTTTCTGTGTATTTTAGCTTGGATATTAGAGTCGTAAAATTATACAGCATGGAAACAGACCCTCCTGTCCAAATCGTCCATGCTGACCAGATATCCTAAATTTTTTCGAAATTTGTTTCCCTCCAGTGTCGAAGGGGACACTATTTCCGACAGGGAAAGCCAAGCTGAGGGGAAATGGCAACTATGACTGAACAGCTAAAGTGGGCAAACTGCCCCTTTTACATACTAGTCTTTCATTTCTTCTCTGAACTGCATTCAACACATTCACATCCTTCCTTAAATAAAGAAGCCAATACCACGCAATACTCCAGATGCCATCTCAAGATGATCTGGGGTATGTTTGTCACACCAGTGTGTGATCTTGCCTCACACAGCCGACTGCCATGTTTCCCAAGTTCCAACAGTGTCTTTACTTCAAAACAGCTTTGATGCCTGCTACATGCTTGCAGGTGTAGTAGATAGATCAACAGAATTTAGGATACAAAGACAATCAGGGATATAGAGAAAATGCAGGAAGATGCAGCTGAGGTAGAACATCCATTCATGTCATACAGAAGGGAGTCACCCAGGCTCCAGGTTCTAAAATATCCTAATTTTCCCCTCTTAAAACCCAACGTAAACCTAACATCTTTGAACAAATGGTGTTAGGCCTCCCAAAATCTCCTCCTTTTGGTTGGGCACTCATATTCAGGTTATATTTTATATCATTGTGCCCCTTTCAGGTTTCAGGTAAAAGCATGTTTTTGCTTGTTTTCTTTTGAGGGTTGTTAGCCTAGCCAATCCTGGAAAATGTCAGGAAATGATAAACTGACAAATTGAAGATAATTAATAATATATTGCACAAAGTTTGCAGAAAACCTCTACCATTAAGTGAGCTATCAACTTCAATTGAAATAGAAATTGCTGGTGTAACAATCTCATTTTTTAATATGGCTTTTGAAGACCAATGCATTCAGTTGTTGAACTTCTAAGGTTCGCAACTTTAAAAGTAACAATTAGTATGTGTCAGAGATAGTAGGAACTGCAGATGCCAGAGAATCTGAGATAACGAGGTGTAGAGCTGGATAAACACAGCAGGCCAAGCAGCACCAGAGGAGCAGGAAGGCTGACATTTCGGGCCTAGACCTTTCATTTTCTGAAGAAGGGTCTAGGCCCGAAACGTCAGCCTTCCTGCTCCTCTGGTGCTGCTTGGCCTGCTGTGTTTATCCAGCTCTATACCTTGTTATATTAGTATGTGTCAGTTATTTTCGTATTCTGTTTGCAGCTAATGGTGCTGTGTATACCATAGGACCCCCATGGACAATATTATGGAGAGGGTTTGCCTCGAGCAGCAACTATACTATTGCATCCAGAAGTACCTTTTAACGTATCCACCCAAATTTTGACATGATAATTTAAGCAAGATTTTTAAAATATCTATCATATACTAGTCTAAAATTCAGAACAGCTAGCTGGTCAGCAATCGCGAGACAGAATGGCAAAATTAAAAATTCTCTTTGGACTCAGATGAATTGATGAGTCACAATGTGTCTTGCACTGGTCTTCAGTATTCCCATCAATCGGTAGTTCAATACAGGGTCTATTGCTTACTGCTTTGATTACATGTCCCTTGTCCTGTCAGCAATTCCAGGGCTAATCATTGTCAGACAGGAAAACTTAAATGGCAGTAAGTTTCCTTCCATATACAATCAATGTTGCTTCACTCACTGTAGACAGCCTAAATACTTAATTAATTTTATGAGGTGCAACACTTCTTGCTAGTGACAATATAGGATGCAAAGTAGTGTACAAAGGATAGATCAATTTGCATTAGGGGCAATTCAGAGAAGGTATAAACAGCTGATTCCTAGGTTGAGGGGTCTGCCTTGTGAGGAGCGGTTGAGCAGTGTGGGCCCATTCTGATAAGCGTTTTGATGAATAAAACGTGATCCAATTGAAACATAAGATACTAAGGTTGCTCCAGAGGGTAGTCGCTGAGAAAATGTTTCCCCTGTGGGGAAGTTACACTGTTTAAAAATAGGGAGTCTCCCATTTAAGATAGAATTGATGAGGAATTTCTTCTCCCAGAGGATAATTATATTTGGAATTCTCTTCCCTGGAGAGCAGTGGAGGCTGGATCATTGAGTCTGATATTGTTTTCTTCAGAACCAGCGTCATGAGAGATGGACCAAGTCTGGCTATGAGATCACTGAATGGTTTAAGGGGCCAGAGGCCAAGCCCTGCTACTATTTCTCCTGTGATTGAAGATGATGCATTAATCTGCTGTGTACAGTAATATATTTGGAGATTATGGAGAGAAACTTAGAAAGGAGGCCTGGCTAGATGGATAGAAAACTGGCTTGGTTGTAGAAGACAGAGGGTAGTGGTGAATGGATGTTCTTCAGAATAGAGACTGGTAACTATTGGTGTTCCACAGGGGTCAGTCTTAGGTCATTTGTTGTTTGCAGTATATATAAATAATCTGGAGGAAAATGTAGGTGGTCTGATAAGCAAGTTTGCTGAAGACACGAAGATTAGTAGAGTTGCTGATAGTGCCAATGATTGTGAAAGTTTACAATAGGATATAGATAGATTGGCGACTTGGGCACAGAAACGGCAGATGGAGTTTAATCAACACAAATGCGAGGTGATGCATTTTGGAGGAAAAAATTTAGGTGTGAATTATACTGTAAATGGCAGAACCCTTAGGAACATTAACATTCAGACGGATCTGGGTGTGAAGGCCCATAGTTCCCTGAAAGTGGCAACACAGGTAGCCGAGGTGATTAAGAAGGCATATGGCATGCTTGCCTTCATAACCTGGGGTATGGCGTACAAGAGTTGGCAAACCGTGTTGCAGCTATATAAAACCCTTGTTAGGCTGCATTTGGAGTATTGTGTGCAGTTTAGATCACCACAGTACCAGAAGGATGTGGAAACTTTGGAGAGAGTGCAGGGAAGGTTCATTAGGATGTTGCCTGGTCTTGAGGCAATGACTATGAGGAAAGGTTAAAGACAAAAGGATTGTTTTCACCGGAAAGACGGCAGCTGAGAGGAGACCTGATAGAGGTCTACAAAATTTGAGAAGCTAGATAGGGTGGATAGTCAGAGGCTTTTTCTCAGGGTTGAAGTTTCAATTACAAGGGGACACAGGTTCAAGGTCAGAGGGAGAAAGTTAAAAGGAGGCGTGTGAGGGAAGTTTTTCACACAGAGAGTGGTAGCAGCCTGGAATGCACTACCGGAAGGGGCAGTGGAAGCAGGCACACTGAAGCCATTTAAGATGCACCTAGATGGGTACATGAATAGGGAGGTAATAGAAGGATACGGATCGAGAAATGGCAGGTTTGTTTTTAGATTAATAGGGCATCATGGTTGGCACAAGCTTAGAGGGCTGAAGGGCCTGTTCCTGCGCTGTACTTTTTCATTTGTTCATTTGTTCAATAAGAAAGGGAAGGAAGAGTGAACACTCTTCAGTTTAAATTGAATCAGAGATAGTAGGAACTGCAGATGCTGGAGAATCCGAGACAACAAGGTGCAGGGCTGGATGAACACAG